>NW_027069774.1:28671-107327 GCF_002906115.3 Quercus suber | reverse complement strand
TTGTGGTGGAAGTTCTTCGGGGCTTTAGAGGCTTGAATCCGTAGAGCTTCACTGATTTGTGATTTGTTGATGTTTTCGGACACTTTAGGCTTGATTCCCGCAAACTTTTGGATCTAGGCGGATGATTTGGATGATTTTCCTTCGAATGTTCTTCGTATTCGAAGTTGAAGTTCTTGAAGTTCTTGGAGGCTTTAGAGCTTGGTTCCGGCAGAGCTTTTGGACTTCTGAGTGCTTCAAATGGTTTTGGTGTCCTCCTAAATGGCTTAGGAGGGCTTCTATTTATAGGAGTTTTGGGGTAGGTAAGCGACACGTGGCGGAGTCTGATTGGTGACACGTGGCAGAGCTTGATTGGTCCGCTTATGTCATCGCCTGCACATGCTGGACTGATTGTGTCATTGCTTACACGTGCGAGACTGCTTATGTCATCGCTTACACGAGCTGATGCATGATTGGTTCTTGTATGATACTTGGCAAATTTCTGTTGGCTCCTGAATAGTAATAGTAAAACCTGGCAGCAGCATGTGGCGCTTTGTAATTGGCTGCATTTTGTGGACTTGGTAGTGTGACGTGTCAGCTTGTGATAGGTCGGGAATTTTCCTTCTCTGCAACAGTTAATTGATAATGCTGTTTGAATTTTACTGTTGAAAACTTATGATTTGTTCATCACATGCATTATTCTTTTGCAGGTTGGGCCAATCACATTTCAGACTAACTTTCAGCCACATCTTTTCTGGACCCTTCATCAGGTTGGGTTGCTCTCATCTTAATCCTTTATTTATTTAATTTTTATTTCATAAATATGCTTATCTTAATCCATGCTTATAGTAATAAAATTAATATGTATGCCTCATTTTTCAGTTATGAAAGTGGTAACTAGGCTATATATAGGTCTGATGGTAAAATAGCTTGTGATATGTTTTAGTTATAAGATTTTTAGTACAAACGTTAAATCAAGGATTGGAAAAGTTTCCGTACAAAAATTCCAAAGTTGTAGGCCGTTGCGATAGAAAGTCAAATGGAGCATTTGTTGAGGTTAAAACAGAGTCTTGTGCAAAGGTTTTGTAAATATGTATTTTTAATTGTATTTTTTAGTGAATTTTCCTTCGTGGTTAGATCCCCAAAATGGTTTTCCGTTGAAGAGATTATTCATTGATTTTCCATTTTAGTACCAAACTTGTGTGTCTTTTGATTGCTTTTATTATTGTCTTTAAATTTGATGATTACTAACTATGGTTGAGACAACAATTCATAATAATCTATTTGGGACAAATCATAACTTCATTATTCAATCCTTTGCTTTGGGTATAATTCTAAATTTTCAATTGGTTAATAAGAGCTCTTACAACACATAGGGGTCTAATTCGAATATTTAAATATATTTAAAATAATATTGATTATTTATTTAAAATTATTCTATAATCTATTATATTAATTTTATTTTTAATAAAAGCATGGGCTATATGATGAGTATTTTTCATGTAATTTTAAATATATACGTTCTTTTATTTGATTATTTATTCATTTTTATGTGATTGAAATATTTTCTTTAATGTGTATATGATTATTGATTAAATCATGAATTTATAACATCATCACCATAATATTCCTTCATGTAACATGTTGAAGAGAAATATCACTTTATTTCTACATTTTCACGTTTGTTTTCTGTCCAACATCAAAATGACAACGCCTTTCAAAATAATTGGCTTTCTAGAGAAGTAGAGTAAAATGTTTTTCTTTCTCCTTTCTTTGACAAAGTTTAGCATATTCAGTAATTATTTTAGCATAATTCTAAGTGCTGGTAGGTATTTGTTCACATCATTTTCAGGGTCTACTTTCAATTAACTCATTGTTGCCTTCCCTTCCATCTAAAATTAGTCTTCTTTTATATGTTTTTGTTGTTGGCATTGAAGCTCCCAAAATCCAAAGAACTTTGTTTTTTTCTTTCTTATATTAAAAACGCAAGGAATTGATAGCTCCCTCATTGAAAAGAAAGCCAAAATACAAAATTGCAATCAATGATTGAGTTTGGGTTTACCTAGGTGATTGCATGTTGACAATTGAATATTAATAACACAATATAGATGAAGGAATAGGACCATTCAATTTATAGCTCAGAAGAAGCATGTGATTCAGTACTATAGTACCACTCACTTTTGATTGCATAACACACACTTACTGTTACTCACTATGTTTCATTTCAGTATTTTGTATTAGTGAGTCTTCATGGCAAAGATATCTTAAGTTAGTGCAATGTTAATACCCCAGGCAACTTAATATATTTACATATATTAAGTTGGTGCTACGACAATTCATTTAGGGAAAAGTAGAATTAAATTGGGGTTTGGGTCGAGAGTTCTTGTGTTACTATTGTAATCTTCTTATTTTATAGTGAAACTTTCTTTGTCAATTTATGTGGACGTAGGCATATTGTGCAAATTCTCGTGTCTATATATCTTCTCTTTTCTTTAATCTTGCCTAAATGGGTTTATTTTTGCAACAATATTCTTTAATAGAGAACTGATAAATAATCAAGAGTAGAATTTATTTTTTTAGAATCTTTCTTACATTGTTTTTGTTTTTTGTTCTCAACAATATCTATTACATGCTAACTGCTTCTCATTTTTGTGCAGTATGACTGCTGCAAATGCTGGACAGATTAACCATGCAGAGCCTAGTCCCATTGACACGTCGGTGTTGACACAGCAGGACAACCATCGGTTCGAAGCTATTTGGAATAGGCAGGTAAAATGCAACAGTCAATCTTTAACTAATGTATACCAATTTAATTCATACAATGTACATGCTGCAGCTGTTATATATTAATCCATTATTTTGTTCTATGCATGATCCAGGGACCCTTACCTGCCGTAGCCGTAGTTTAGAGTTCTCCAATCGAGAGGCAATGGTGGACGACCGAGTCGTTAACATCATTAAGGCACTTGGTTTGGAGGGACTCCTCTGGCTCCTGGGTAAAGAGATTGACCATGGCCTGATAACGGCCTTAGTGGAGCGATGGTGGCCCGAGACTCACACATTCCACATGCCGCATGGTGAGGTCAGCATCACATTGCAAGACGTGGAGGTTCTTATCGGGCTTCCTGTTGATGGTGCCGCTATAACAGGGAGCACACAGAAAACTTGGACCGCGGTTTGCTGGGACTTTCTTGGGTTTCAACCTGTAAATCAAGACCAGCATAAGCAACTTAATGGCTAGAGGATTCTTATCAATCGACTTTTGGAGCAAGTTGCAGAATCATTGCCGCCTAATGCTGAAGAGGATTAGCTACATAAGTACGCACGATGCTACATCCTAGCGCTTTTGAGGGACATAATATTCAGCGACAAATCCGGCGATAGGGTGCATCTAATGTGGGTACAGTTATTGGAAGACCTTCGCAACCCATAAAGGTACAATTGGGGAAGTGCTTGCCTTGCATGGTTGTACCGAGAGCTATGCAGGGCAAGCGATAGGGACACCAATCAGATCGGTGGGTACTTATTGTTGGTCCAGTATTGGGCATAGGCCAGGTTCCCTTATTTGTTCCCGGCAGTTGAGCGTGGCCCGCCAGTGGGTGCTTACGGTCCTCCAGTGTGTGCTCCACTATCCCTAAAGTAAGTCTCTCTTGAATCCTATTCCCAATTGAGTAAAATCCTATAAGATTATCTTACTTGTTAATGTGATTACATTATAGTTTTAATCATAACATTATCTTAGTAGGGAAGTTGTAGATATTGATCTCTTGTTCTTGATTGTTGTAGGTGGTTGTGGGTCCCAAACAAGAAAAATAGGCCTGCCCACATCTTTAGGGATAGGTATCGCGAGCAAATAGCTTCAATGTTGCCAGGCCAGGTATGAGAATGCCCTGTTTTACACGTTTAGGAACAATCTTATAGGTTTGTGAATTTTGAAATATAAAGCTTAATGTGTTGTGTACTTGTTTTGTTGGCTGTTGTAGGTGGTGTGGCAGCCATATGAATCATTCTTTGAGGACCTCCCACCGTGGTGCGTTGCAGGGAGGGCCGTGTGGACGGCAACGGTGCCGCTTGTATGTTTCCACATAATAGAGAAACATACACCAGATCATGTCGTTCGTTAATTTGGGATGATCCAAGAAATTCCCCGGGCTGTTGACACTGATACAGTCCTACATAAAATTGATTTGAGGGGGAAGGTCGGTGTGGATTGGATGCGGAGACATGCTGTGCATATAGGCCACTGGGGTAATCGCCTTCAATAGCATTTTGAAGTAGTGCTTGGTGAGATGCCTCCACAACACGAGTACTTCAGCTGGTTCAAGAGGGTAACTCGAAGGTTCATTGATCGGCCCGGTGCTAAATTGACTATGCTGGTAAGTTCTCCATGTCTTCTACATCTTACAGTACTTCTTAGCATGAAACCACTGTTTACATAACATGATATATGTTACTACATTTTCTGCTTACCACTTGCTCTTCCTATAATTTGCAATTATTACTACCAAAACTCAATTCAAAACCAACATTTATTTTATTATCGATTGGCATTGTTGATGATTTAGGCATTACTAATATATGTGGGTTTTCCATGTGCAGGTTTCAGTTGTCAACCGTTTGTTGAGGCATCACCTAATGGGCATGGAGGAGCACAATGACATTACTAATGTGCTGAGGGTAGTGCATCATATTGACTGTGTACAACCTCCCATCCCTGAGGCCCCGAATGAGGAGGCAACTACTCCTGCAGGCCCAAGCACCTAATGGACCGGATGTCCCTCTCATCAGCCTGTTGCTACCCCTCAGGTTGTCCCTACCCCCGATCACTCTCCATACACCCCACATCCATCCCCTAGCCTTACCATCCCTTCATCCACCCCACATCCATCCCCTACCCTCACCATCCCTTCACCCACCCCACATCTATCTCCTAGCCTTATCATCCCTTCATCCACCCCACATCCATCTCCTAGCCTCACCATCCCTTCACCCATCCCACATCCATCCCGTAGCCTTACTATCCTTTCATCCACCCCACATCCATCCCCTAGCCCTACCATCCCTTCATCCACCCCACATCCATCTCCTCGGCCCACCACCCCTTCACCCATCTCACATCCATCTCCTCGCCTCACCATCCCTCCACCCACACCACATCCTCCTGGGTTTTCCATTGATACCTTTTGCAAAGTTTATTTTACAATTTATGAGCAGCTAAAAAGCATTCTCTCCTATTTTATGCTTATAATATTATTGATTTTGTCTTATCAAATTAAGGCTATTCATGCTCAAATATTATCTTACGAACAGTTGTACTTTCTCCTCATTTGTATAACTTGAACTTATTACTATGTGTTAGAATTATGAGATATCTAGACGATAAAGGTTTGAGATATTAAGTCAGTATGTAGTTTGCTTGTAGATGTTACGAACAATTGAATGTCAACTTCATGAGATATCATGGACCATATTTTTGTTGCTACTCCTATAATCCAACAAAATTGAGCATTGCTTTAACAGTTTATTTTGGTTGGAAGAAAAGACAAAAGAATAACAAAAAATTTAGTTAAATTCTTCTAATGGTTAGTTTTGCAAAAATGATTCAAGGAATTGTGTGTATAAAATAATTTTCCCCTTTGATCAAGTGAAGTATTCTATCTTAAAGTAATGTGTTGTGCATATGTGGGGAAACACGTCATTGAAATATATCATTTATTCCATTTTCTAGTATGGGACAAAAGCTTAGTTCTCTGATGAAATGCAGTTTCAAACTAACCTTTTAGGAATTAAGAATAGCCATAGTTTAAAATAGGTTCAAGTGCAAACCACAGAACTAAATTTTTAGAATATATACACGTAAACATTCTAAGATAATTTTTGTGATGCAAATTTTGAAATCTATAACAAAGGATCTGTCATAATGTCGCTCTAACTCATTTTCACTTGTTACTTTCATGAAGACGATGATGCTACGAACAGGGTGGATATGTGTACATAATAACTTTCAGCACAATAAAAGTAGCAACAAAATAAAAGCAACAAGGCTCCTGATCTGTCATATAGTTACTTTCACCACAATAAAAGCAGCAACAAAATAACTTTTCTAATGCCAATAAGCCTGGAGAGTCCAGATTTGGTTGCTTTTCAAGTGGCTGGTAATGATTCTAACTTATTAATGGTTTTGAAGTGGCTGGTAATCCAAGTTAGGAGGAACAAATTTAAATTTTTGTTCAACCTGTTATGCATTGAATATCTTATATAGACATACTCAATTATTGCAGCTATTTGATGCATGACTGCACTGCAACTTCTAATTGTCTTGGGATTTACGAAACGGATTTTCCTACTTTAGGCCCAAACTGTGTTCTGTTTATTGACATTGGTCATTGTGATACCCAGGTCTCTATTTCTCTAGAATAATGTCATCTTTTCTAAATCTTTAATCATTATGCATATATACAAATAGTTTGTAACTAACAAGTTGGAAAAAAAAATTGTTTTCTCTAAATAAATAAATATATTAGGAGTTGGGAAAATGAACATGCCAAGAAAGAATGAATGGGACATAGGACATTTTTGAAGCTTGTTGGTTTCTCTCATATGGTTTTTTGAAGTGGATTGTCTATGAACTTTGCTTACACTTATACTGCTCATTGAGCATGTATCCATATGAGTTATATTTACTTCAATTTTACGAAATTTCTTAGTTTAGCATCGTGGGTGCTTATTTTTTATTGATAGGTTGTATTGGCTGCCTATTATTGACAAAACTCAGCTTTTTGTTTTAGGTATACTGATAGAAGGAAATGTGTTGTGCATCACTTCAAGGTTGTATTCTTATAGATCCTCTACTGTGGGCTGCATATGAGGAGCTTTGTGTATTAGGTTTGTACAAAAAATACTTGCATGGTTTCAAGTTATTTACCTGCATTGTTTGTACATTGATGGTACCTGAACAAAACGAGTTTAATTTGATTGTTAATGATGAGGTGAAATCTGTCATTTTGGAAGCCGATGAAGAGGTTTATTTGGAAGCTTTAACCGGGCTTGTGTAGCTCTTCCTAGCAGGTTTGTTGCAAACTGACACTATGATTTTTATTTTTTATTTTTATTTATTTATAGGATCCATCTAAAACTATAATTCTAAAGTCACTGTTTTATTTCCTATGCTGTATGCACCTTGCTGCTTAGTGCTAGTATGTATTTTATACTAGATCAGTGACTGTTTAGATATAAAGTGTTTTAGTTTACTTTAGTTTGGATTTCAAATGAAAGGCCTAGGGAGACAGATTTTAATATGGTTGACAGGTGGACTGAATAATGGATTTAGGAAGAATGTAAGCATAAGTGCTACAATATAGTCTAACGTATTGGGTGTGTTAGGCTTGGAGTAGTGTCTTGTGCATTAAACTAGTGAACTGGACCTGATAGTAAAACAGTACTGTCCTAGGGTCTTGGATCATGATCATGACCAAAATGGTTCAGAAAATGTTAATAGTATTGATTAAAATCGTTAGAAACTAGCAATATTGGAGAGAGATAACACATTGAAAGTGATTTATGGCAGGTTCTTAGCAACCCGGAAAAGACACCCACACCACCAGCAAAAATCAATAATTGGCTAGAAAGGTTAACAAGAAGTTCATCCTATGGTTTTGTCATATGCGGGCAGGTTTTAAAGTACTACTTCAGCATCAGCAAAAGTCAACCCTAGCTTTAATGATTCTTTGTTAACGATATTTTTCTTGCTTCCTCAGGTCTTCCATTTCTTTATATTTTTCCCTCGGGGTCCGAGGGGAAAATATAAAGAAATGGAAGAGTTGCGGACGCAAGGGAATCTCGTCAACAAAGAATCATTAAATGTAAAGAGAATCTTGCCGCTGCTGAAGCAGAACTTTAAAACCTGTCTCCATATTACATTATTCATTTTGGTATGTGTCAATTCTTTTTGTCCTACCATGACAAAAATGAAAAATGAAAAATATAAATTTGTGGAATATTTTTTTCCATTAAATGGATAGGAACTGAAGGTACTCATCATCACCTAGTACACCTTTTTAGTTTGCTATCTTGACTTACTAATACATGAAAGCTATATTTATGTGTTCATATGTGGTCACCATCACATTTTGCTCTTGTATTACAAAAATTTATTTTTCATTTCTGAATGTCATAATTCTTTGGCGATTATTGTCTCAGCTGTGATGCTGGCCTGATTATTGTCTCAGCTGTGAAGGACAATCCATTGTTACAGCTGATAGGGGCATTGTGTAAGTGTTCTGAAAAGTGTAAGTGTTATTACTGCCTATAACCTCGACTCATCTGCTGATCAATCAGCCAGTAAATGCTATATTATTATATTTCATTCGACTATGGCTTATGATCTTTACACAACTCAGCTGAAATGTAGGAAAAATTACTGTTGATGATATGGGGAAATTGTTTGCAAACCAGCTAATATATGATATTGTGTGAGAAATTGTGTTTCTATTATTCTTCATAAAATCAATTCCAAGAGAACAAAATACTGTAATGTACATAGATAAAAATTGTTACAAGGAGTATGTTAAAAATGCCTGATTTTGCAAATAACTGGTGCATTATATGATTTGTATCTAATTTCTCTTCTTTAATTGTTTTTTAAATTTCTCTTGGTTTACTAATTTCTTTTAAACTCTTCTGGTCATAGAGCGCATTAATAAGTGTGATTTGGACATTCGGAGAGAGCTATTTAGTAGTATTCTGGTAAATTTAATATGTGTCAATCTGTCTTTTCCTTTTTCAATTTTCTTCTTTAGGATATCTTTATTAATTCCTACTCATCCATTAATCTCTTACATAGTTTTTGTTTAGATTATAAAATGCTACTAAGTATGAAAACTTCAATAGTGTAACCCAGTTTAAGTTGAATATCCTTTGTTTGTGTGGAAAAAATTATCAAATTATTAGAATTTTTATAATGTATTATGTGTGCAAACTTCCCAATAACTTCTTAGGACTAGGTGAATAGTTTTATCTATGCTAATATATTTTCAATGAGATTCTTTTTACCTGTTCTTTAGAGACCACTCTATCAGGTACATACCCTAGTTTCTTCAGGCAATGGGATCACACACACGAGCACATGCACTCACACACGATATATCCAATAGAAGTGCCTTTGTTTACTATAACTTGGATCATTTTCAAACTTTCTGCTGTTTCTATTTTATACAGCTTGCTGGTGGCACTGCGTCAATGCAACAGTTGAAGGAACGCCTTCAGAAAGACTTGCTAGATGTATATTGTTTATCCTTTTTTTTTTCCTCTCTCTCTTCCAACTCTTGCTTTCATACCTTGCTGGTTGGTACGCACTTTTTCAACAACTTAGTTGATCGGTTTCATCATGCAGTAAGCCTTGAGTATTAAATAACCACATTAGCGCAACTTATCACCAACAATTTTCATTGGAGCATTCAAACCTTCCAACTTACTCCCCCCCCCCCCCTAAAAAAAAAAAAAAATCTTATTTTCAATTATTTTATAAAAAAAAAAAATCACCACCAATATCACACCTTAGGCAAGTCATGGAGAATTTTGAGTTTACATGGAGATTTTTCATTTCTGAGATATCATCCTTAATTTGTAGGAATCTCCTGAAGCTGCTCGAGTTAAAGTATTGGCAAGTGGAAATGCAACAGAAAGGAGATTCAGGTCAGTGTATTGCAATACCTAATATTTTGGTATCTGATGCTCTGTCAAACAAATTTTTTCAAATGTGGTTCTTCCATGAGGACTACATGTGTTGCTTGAGTGCGAGTAGACACCCTTTTTACGCTGCGTAAAGGTGGCAACATTTTGACGGGTCTGACTCTATATATTTCACTAAGGTTGAAGCATGATTAGGGTGTGGGTTTGTAAGCTTGTAGATCTGAAATTTGTGATATGATTTTCTGTATAGAAGAAATGTATTAGCATTTTTTACAATGCCTTTTGACTAGGGGCCAGGGAAACCTCTATATAGACCACTTCCTGATACCTGAAAGGCTTGAATCTGACTAAATTTCTGCCATATTTATTCAAAATTTAATCAATTGTGATCTATCAATCATGGTACTTTCTGTCCACGTATTAAACTCTCCTGATGAAGGTCATAATTCTCAATTTTATGCACTGTAGCCTCTCACTTTTGTCTAATATACTGCTATAGTTGAACTCCTGCAACACGTCTTTGTTTCGTTGTTCTTTGCAAAATTCTTGTTTACATACAAAATTTATGCACTGTTGCTTCATCTAACTTATTGTTGGTGTTGAGAACTTTTGCAGTGTTTGGATAGGAGGGAGAATATTGGCTTCTCTTGGTTCATTTCAGCAGATGTGATTCTCCAAGTCTGAGTAAGCTTCCCCTTTTTGCCATAACTGTGCTTAGGAAGTGTTTAATTGTTAGAGACGCATTTTAACCACACTTATTTATTGGAACAAAAAAATAAAGTCAGGCTTACAAAATTAGAGTTGAACTTCTTATAGATTACTTAAATCGTTTTGTTTTTGTATGTGATTGACAGGTATGAAGAACATGGGGCTTCTTACATTCAAAGAAAATGCCCCTAAGATGCCATTTTCTCCATCCATGGGATTACCAGAGGTTTGTTACCTTTTCCATAGCTGAGTTAATGATTCCAGGGCATCCTTCTAAAGATTGTGTATCTTTTAGCATTTAAAGGCACTAATTTGAAATAGACTATGGCTTATGCTTAGGTATGGCTTCTGGATCCTTGTGTGAATCACACTAACATTTTCAGGCCTGTAAAAACTTCAAAGCCTGTGTCTAATATCTAAACAGATGACAATGTGTTAATTTAAACTGTACCATTGCTTCTTAATTTGCGGTGCCCCAATGTCTTTTTCAAAGGCAAGCTGCCCATGTAGTTAGTTTGATGTCCATTCATTGTGATCTAATGTGGAACTCGTCCAAAACATGTTGACTTCTCTAATGATTGGAGGTGTTACTTTCATTTAGCTATTTTATTTAATAGAAGTGAAATGTTTTGGCCGTTCTACCTGGAAGAAAATGCCGTTGATGACTTTGTGTAAAACAATGACATACGAGCGTGCTTGATATGATAATATTGTTCACACGTATCAGTGTAGTAAAACGAGAAACCACAAACAGCATTGGTTATATTATAATTGACATTGCACCAAAAATTCCTCATCCGAGTATCCTGCTAGTGAAATATCTGTCACTTATAATCTATTGTTGTAAGTATGTCGATGGTTAACAACATGGCCTACTATCTTCTTCAATAAAAAGTAACGACGTATTTGGTTTTGACAATTATTTTAACTAGTCACAAACCTGCGCGTTGCGCGTAATAATTTTTTAGATAAAATACTATTTTAGTCTCTAGACTTTATAAAGAGTTAAAAAAATATATAGTTTTATCATATTTTTCATAATCTTGTCTATAACATTTTTTCCATTATCATATATTTATTGATCAATGATTTGCATAACATAGACATTAAATAAGAGGTAAGACTATTCATTGTGCATGATAATTATGATTATATATATATAATTTCCCTAGTTAGAGTTTGATTAGTTTTAAGTTTAAATTTTGTATTATTGTATTTAATTGTTGATTATTGATTTAATTAAGTAAATGTAATGGTTGATTTTATTGCACTATAAAGTTTTCAATATCCTCTGCATAGCCATCTCTATTTTATTTCTTATTCCTCTTTACTACCTTTTTATTTTCCAAATAACAGTTATTAATTGACGTTTGATTTCATTTCCATTTTTCTTCCTTCATTTATCCTTTATTACTTTGTATGTTCCCTTGCTAGTTGTAAATTTTATGGTTATCAATAAAAAATAGATATCATGGATGGCTTAAATAGTTATAGATATAGTTACGTTAGTAGTATGTCCAAGGTTTTTTTTTTTTTTTTTTTTTTTTTTTTCTCAATTTTCAAGGAAATATGAAAGGCATTTTTTTAGTTTGGTCTCAATCAATTAAATATCCATAATATATTAACAGAAGTAATAATGAGCCTTAAATATTTTTAATGTATGAAGTGGTTAGGTTAGTGGCATGTCAAAAGTTTTATAAAAAAAAAATTAAAAATAATTCCAAGGAAACGTAAAAGGCCTTTTTTAGAAAAAAAAGAAATTGTAACTTTTTGAATTGTAGAAATATGATTGTTTTACTTACCTTGTTTGTAGATTTCATTATTAAGTTATAAACATATAAATTAAAATAAATGAATATATAAATGCAAGATTATATATAAAGTTACAACCGCACAAGATAAATATGTATAAATAATTTTTTTTTTAATTCATGAATCATTATTTCATTTTTTTACTTATAAATATCTAAATTAAAGTTTTTTTTTTTTTGAAAAGCAAAATCTAAATGAAAATAGATGAAAATGTAAAGGCAAAATTATATAAAAAATTAAAACTACCCAAGATGAACGTTTAACCACCGGTAGATATGTGTTTTTTGAAAACTTGAAGTATACACAATTGCTTTAGTTGGAACTATATAACTATTGAACGGTTTTAGACCCCTTAAAACACAACCAGATTGGTTAGCCTAGATTAATTAGCCAAGTTGTTACTTAGTCAAATTATGCAATTCTAGGTTAAAGCAATCAAATAATCATATCAAAATAATAAAGCAGCGGAATAATAAAAGACACAATGATATGATCACCCAGGAAACCACACGGTAAAAACCTGGGGAGGATTTAACCCACCGATCCTCAAGGCAAACCTGAATCCACTATGAAAGAATCGAAGTTCATACAAAAGGACTACAAGTTCCCCGCTCGACTTCCTAATGCTACTCACCAGTAGAACTTACTGACACGACCACGTGCAAGCTCCGAATCCACGGACTCCTTCTTTCTTGAATTCTTCAATCAGCTACAAGTACCCACGCTTGATATTCTTTAAGTTTCAATGGTAGCAACCAAGTTGATCATCAAGATGTTGATACTATCTCTAACTTGAAAACCCTAAGCTTTGTGTAAAGAAAAGCTCATCTAGATCTCACAAGAGATTTACACAAAACAGCTGTGTATGAGCAACAATACAACTGGAGCAACTCTAAAAACGTGGCTAGGGTTTTGCCTTATATACCTAGGGCAAAAACATAAAACTCTAAACGTTTAATAAGTTAGGGCTGAGTTGGAAATTATGCAGAAAACGCAATCTGGTCGACTTTCGATCGATCGAATCTATTCTTCGATCAATCAAGCCAGACCGAAATGCCCCAATGCATCTACAGTCTCTCGATTCCAACTTTACAATAATTAAACAACTTTGAGCACACTATAACAAGACTAAACATATCGTTTTGATCATGGTTTGCCAATATTACAAATTAGAGTTCTAAATACATAAATTCCTAAACCTTTAGAACCTAACAAACTCCCCCTTTGGAAATCCGTGACAAAACCCTAATTAAAAGCTCAAAGTTTTATAAGTAAAAACCCTTTACAAAGATAATGCTCATAAACTCAAATTCAACCCTAACTACTATCCATCGGTTGCAAGTGTAGACAGCAGCTTAGTTGAATCAACCTGTATATTCCTGAAATACTCAACAAACGCATAAACGCATATGTGACAGAAAAGAGTAAAACAATAGGTATAACATTCTTGTAAGATTCACACAATACAAAATAAAGACATATATGAATGAACAACTCCTAAATATAAATCAATAAGCAGTGAATCACAAAGCAACAAGAATCAATGAATATTACATGTATATCAATCAATGTTACTCCCCCTAACATGAATATTCCCAAAAATGATATACAACGCGAAGCACCTAGATACAATCTAAAAACTCCACAAGCTCCTCACAAACAAAAAGAAACAAAAAAAAAATCTTCCCCTAACTACAAAAACTCCTCTACAAGTCAAAACTCCACTCCCCCTTTTTGTGACGGAATGCCAAAGGGCAATCACAAGTCGCCATCAAAAGGAGGTGGTTAGGGTGAATGAAGACACGCAAAGTCGCCTCGGAGAGCACAAATCTCATCTAGTAAGTCCACCAAAATCTGACCATGAGCTGCCTGAACGGTCATGATAGTCTCCAGAGTACGACGAATATCAAAGTCGGCCGAAGGAGGTGGAGGAACATTAGCAGCAGCAACATCATCACCAACTCGATCAAGAACATCCTCACCAGCAAGACCTGGAGAAGAAGAAGGAGGAGGTGCGCTACTAGACGGTTCAGACCTAGGGTGTTTAGAACCAGCTCGAAGATGAGCGGCCCTCTATCTAAGAAAAGACGCACCTATGGGAGCTATCACATGAACAGGCTCAGAGGAAGGGAAGCCACTAAGATCAAGATAAAGCAAAATCTTATGAATAAAAATAGGATGCACAAGAGCATGAGTAGTGGATGAACTCCTATAAACATCGTTCAAAGAACGAAGAAAGAGATGAGGAAAACTAATAGGAGCATCAGTAACCAGAGCGTACAAAAATACACACCTCTCAAGAGGAATGGTGTGAACATGAGAGATTGGCCAGATAGAATGATAGGCTATCCTAAAGAACAGATAGTGTAACCTAGAGAGCTCAGCAGAAGTGATCCTAGGATCAGAACCCCACTGGACAGAAGTCCCAGTGATGTAAGACAAGACATCACTTAACTTGGGAGACTCATCATAAGGATAGAGAGGATTCTAGACCAAGGGTACCCCTAGAGCATCAGCCACTATCTGAGGAGTAATGGTGTACTCTACGCGTCGTATCCAACTCTTTACTAAAGTGTTGGAATCATAGATGCGGATAGAGATGTTCGAAAAGAACTCTCTAATCAAGGTAGAAGGTGGAGGAGGATCAGAAACATCCACCAAGGGTGTAAGGTTGAATTTAATCAACCATCTAATTGGCTTTATTCCGTGACCAATTTGCTTGTAATTTAGCACTTAGTAACCCTGTATTTAGGTGGGAAAATTGTAAGGGTAGTGTGTGAGAAGATGTGAAGAAAAGCTTAAGAGTGTGCAAGAAAAACAGAGTCTCGCGACTAGAACTCGCGGGTGGTTCGCGACTGGCAAACCGCGAAATGCAGTCACTTGAGAGGCACATTGGGAAGCTGAAGGGTCGCGCCAGCTGTCACGCTACAGGACAAAAGTTCCAGTCTGGCCAGGCCGTTACGTCGCGACTTGATTTTGCGACTTGGCCAAGCTGCGAGATCAAGTCGCCAACTTGCCCTGTTTGGCAAAAACTGACGTTTTGCACTCCCTTCTCACCCTACTATATATACACCCTTATACCCATCATTTTGAGAGGGCTTCTAGAGAGAATTTTGTGAGAGAAAACCCTAGAGAAATACAAGATTGATTCATCCTCAATCTTCATCTAAAGAGACTCTACAAATTCCTCTGCTCTCTTCCTCTCCATTGTCATACCCTTGAGAGGCCATTTACCAAACCCTTTCTCACCACACCCACGTCTGTGAGAAGGTCCATTTGGTGCTTTGGGAAGCAGTTTGGAAAGGAACCAATATACATTGGTTGATGCTATGGTCAAGTAGCGGAATCCGGGAAGCTAGAAAAGAAATAGGTTCGGCGTAACCTCGTTGGAGTAAGAAGCTTGGAGGGCTTAGGTACTTGGGTAGATTAGGCTTGGAGGGTCTTCTGCTGTTCATGTATCCCAACTATATTCTTTAGTGGATTATTTGACCGCTTGGAGGGCAGCGGAGAGGTTTTACGCCGAGGACTTCGGTTTTCTCTTCGATAACACATCGTGTGTTGTCCGTGTGTTAGCATCTTCTTTCCCTTTACATTTGCCTTAGATTGTTCTATCAATTCTATTATAAGCTTGTTATCATATTCCGCACATTAGTTGTTTGATTATAAGCTTGAATTGATATTTTATAATTTGGGGTCTAAACGTTCAAGGGTGTTTTAGACACATATTGAACGTTTAATAACGAATACAAATCTGTTGTACCATTTTTTGTGTTAGATACACATGGAGCTGCCCCTAAGTCTACACTAAAATTTCACCATATTTTTAATAATTTTTAAGGTCGTAGTTTGTGACTGGTGTAAATAAAAATGATATCAATAATGATTCTATATAAAGTAATGTTGCATTAATTATAAGTTATCATCAATAGCATAAATTGAATGAACAAAGAAACTCAATAGGAACTCAAATGGGCCCATAACAAATATAAATCCGTGATACCATTTTTTATGTTCCACTTTATATTCTACCAATCATAATTTGTCATATATTTGTTTAAATTTCCTTAAAAAAATAGCCAAAATTTTAAATAGAAAAAAAATAAACATATGACAAATTGTAATTTGTGGAATATAAAGTAGAACACAAAATATGGTATAAAGGATTTGTATTCGCCCATTACACAATATCTTCATTCTGAAAGCCATCGTCTTCTTCTTTCCTTGCGCCACATTGAGTCAAAATAAACCCTGTGAATGCTTTGAAAGCTGATTGATAAATCTTTTGTAACAAAGCACCTGACTCAAGAATTTGTTTGTACCAGCGACGCAAAACCTCTAAAAGGATTGCACATAAATTAACGATGAGCAACCAGAAGGGAGCGATGAGGATGGACACAAGCAGCTCACATGCAAGAGTTCCAGAAGTGAGACAAATGAAGTTGAATATTGGGAGGTAGCTTGCGTTGTGAGGTCCTAGTTTTATCCCAGCAAATGCAATGCTGTAAATGACTACTGCTATGATAAAGAGCACCATTGTTGCATAATGTGTTGAGAGTGGAGACATGTTCAAGCCTTCAAAGTGTATTCCAACCAGGGCAAGTAAGAGCATGATAAGAAAGCCAAAAACCGCATGCAATGGTGTGGAGGAACTGACTTCATACTCACTTTGTACAATTAATTAAAAATAAATAAATACATAGATTAGATGAACTGAAGCTTGAGATTTATTTTAAACTATTACTTCACATATTGTCCATAGTTTCCAACATAAAGTATCCACAATTTCTAATAATGTCCTCACTTCTAACATAAATTGTATCTCCAAATTTTTTAAGAGAGTCCGAATTCGGTAAATATGGGTATAAAACTTATATTTTACATCATCTAATAAGAGATTATCATATCAACTTATTATTTAAAACTCAATACATCTTGCCACACCTAATAACACCACATCATCATTTTACTTAAAACATGAAATATAATATTTATTGATATGTTATCAATGTCATATGCGATCAAATGTATTTATATTTTAGTAATATAATACTGTGACATGTCATTTTTTGATGATGTAAACCAAAAAATTTACACCAAATCCTTATAGAATTTAATCTTTTTACGGAGTTCACACTTTAAAACAAATCACATAAAAAGAGTGCGTGCACACTCTTGGATATAAAACAATCAAAGCTCACCAAAAAAGAATAAAGGTTCGTAATTATGTTGAGTTGTAGCACAGAAATGTATGGAATGCCACAACCAGTAGAGGAGAGGGGGAAAATGAAGCCTAGATGACCCATTTGGACAGATAATAATCATAATATAGTAACATAAACCATTGAAAAGGAAAATGTTACGCTTTTTGCCCTCAAACTTTAAGAAAAATATTCCTTAAAATATTTTTTTTGCCCAAATTTTTTCTCTTACAACTGTTAGAAATTATTCTTTAATTAAAAAGAATAGGAATGAAAAATGATTTTTTTTTTTTTTTTAAAGTAAGAGATTGGTGTTGACATAGGGATGCATATGCCTAAATCACCCATTTCGACAGATAATATAGCAAAATAAACCATTGAAAAAATGAAAATGTTAACCTTTTGTCCTCAAACTTTAAGAAAAATATTCCTTATTTAGCACCAATATATATATATATATATTCCTTTTATTTCCCATTTTTTTGCCCTTAAATTGTTAGAAATATTTTTTTCCCCATACTTTTACCCTTAAATTGTTAGAAATAACTCTTTAAAAGTTTAAGAACAAAAAAAATGATTTTTTTTTAAATTTAGGGATGAAATCAAGAGTTTTATAATTTAACTAGCTAGCACATCCCAATATTTTCAAATAGAGACATATTGAATTCAAATTTACTCTGCTCAACTATTGAATTAAAAAACAAATAAGAATTAGAGACGGAATTCATGAAAGTTTTTAAGGACAGAAAAAATATTTTAAGCGAAAAAATTAATTTCTAAAACACTACACTTTAAGCAAATAAGTTTAAAAAAAATTAAAGAAAAATTATTGCCCCACGCACGATAAATTCTATAACATGACCACCAAAGACTCTCAATGCAACTTCACTTATTAATTTATTAATTTTTGTTTAAGTAAAATTATAAACAAATTAACTAAAAGAATAAACCTATTTCAGACAAACTTAAATAAGGTTGATTAATGTATAATTATACTTAAAGAAATAAAGTTATAAAAAGAATTAGGACAAAATTTAACTATAAAATTGGTTGTAACCAACTACAACCTTACTTAGTATCTTTTTATTGTAGACGAATTTCAACAAATCCTCCATTGGATTACATTTTCTTCTTATATCTTCTATGCTTATAAAATTTTTAAAAAATTAAAGATCAAAAATAATGTCATCAATAAATTATTTAAATTGCAAATTTTTGTAATTTAAAATTATGCATAAAATATAATCTTATAGATTATATAATAAATAATATCCGATTAACACAAAATTTAACGTGTGTATTAAGAATGTAAAAAATATTCAATCCAACGATTATATTTTCGAAATATGTAGTAATGTTAATGATATTGAGTAAGGTTGTAATCTTAGACTACAACCAATTTTATAACTAAATTTTGTCCAAAAGAATAATTAAGGAAAATAACCCAAAAGAATAAACCTATTTTCAGACAGACACTTACAAGAAAATGAAAGAATAATTAAGGCAACACAACACATACCTTTGGGACATTCTGGGCTTTTGCCCTTAATTTTTTATTTATTTAGCAATTTGCCCCTATTTCGAAATTATATAGAGATATGCCCCTGTTTCGATACTCGATTACCCTAAAATCGAGTTTTAATGAAATACTCGATTTGTAGAAAATTGAGTTATGCCCGATCAAACTTAAAAAATAAAAAATAAAAAATTTGCATGGAACTCGACTTTCTGGAAATCGAGTTCCATGCAAAAAATTTTTATAAGTATGATTGCTCCATATTCAGGGAGACCTATAGTGACGTTTTTAATCCCTATAGCGGCGTTTTCCTGTAAAAAAAAAAATTTCATAAGTCTGATTGTCCATACCAGGTTTAGGGAGCCCTATAATGGCCTTTTTTTAAACCCTATAGTGACGTTTTTAAGCCCTATAATGGCGTTTTAAAACTCAATTTTCGTAAAATTGAGTTCCATGCTTTTTTTTTTTTTTTTTTTTAAGTTTGATCGAGCATACTCGATGCAAATTGCTAAATAAAAAAAAATTAAGGCCAAAAGCCCAAAATGTCCCATACCTTTGATGATTGTTGCAACTGATCATGACATTACACTTGCACTTTGATATGTTTGTTTTTGTTCTCTTCCGAACAGTTCCAGCTCTCCTAATCGGATAATTAAGACTTCTCTCCTCTCTAATTTCCTCCATGCTTTTTTGTGCTTCCATACAACTCTTTATTTCTTTTGCTCAATACAACGAAGTCAATTCAGCTATAAAATTCAACCTGTTACAACAATTATGAAAGTAGCTAGAAGTTCCAGTAAGAAAAAAACTCGTTTCTTTTTTAAGTTAGCATGGATTACGACAATAATGTAAAGTCATGCATATGTCATAATATGCAAAATGCTTTCTCAAAAACATTTACGGTATTTTCAAAAGTTTGACATGGCACAAAATTCTGGTCAAACTGAATATATTTTTAATTGATCATGAAAATGCAATTTTAAGATGTGCAAAATGGTTTCCCCAAAAAATGCATAAAATATCTTCGCTCTTCAAACAAAAGGTTTCAAATCCCTTCAATAACCAAATTCTTCTAAAATGATTAAAATAACCTCATTGATACGTTTAAAATGACCAAAATATACTTTTGATTCATTTAGGAACAGTTTATTTAGCTGAAATTAAAAATTTTGTATTGAAATTACTGTAGATAAAAGTAAAAACTAGCTGAAATAGTATAGTGAGACCTATGAATATTACCAAAAAGTGCAATGAAACTCATGAATAGTAACAAAAATAAACTGAATATTAGCAAAAATAAGCTAAACAATAAAATAAACTGAGTTTAAACTCTAATCACAAACGCAACCTTAAAGCCTAACCAAAATAATCTGTAAACTCTAAAATTACCAAGATAGCTCCTTCAACCTCCAAAACATTTTCAAAATACCCAAACTCTTGGTTTTAGCATAAAATGTTTTATTTTTAGAAAACACTTTCAGTATTTTCAACTAAGATGGACACAAGTATGATACAACAACGCAAACATTTAAAAAAAAAAAATTTACAATATGATACGGCAGATAAACATCATTACATACGACACCCTAAATGTAGTGTTTATGCATCCTAGATTTTCAAGTGTTAGATGCAGCATAAAATCCTCCTAGTCACTAGAATTTTTTTTCTTGAACATAATACTTGACTACGATCCTCGTTATAGTGGACCTATATATATGAGGCGGTTGGTTTTGAAGAGTTATGATTGCGTGGTTTTTGTGAGTTCTGTGATTGTTTGGGTGCGGTAAGGGTGCAGGGAGAGAGATTGTGGAAATCGCCGCCGTGCGGTGTGGTTTTGAGTGTGCCACTAAAATTTCTCTTATTGGTATCCAGATCAGGGAGGCGCACACATTCAATTCGCATGCATTAATTCCGAGGTTATCAACTGCTCAAGCCGCCGTCCAACCTGACTCTCCTTCTCTGGGGGTTCACACTCGGTCCAACAAGTCCAGCATTGCTATTTGCTATACGTTGAAGACTGAACACACGTCTGTTGCAATAAAATGAGCAAGCTATAAATGAAAAGCAATGGTGAAAGTGAGAGAGTAACTAATAATTATATGCACCATTGCTTTTGCTAACTTTTCCACCAAATTTTAGTACTTGCCCATAATCACGTCATTTTAAAATTAATGCATTTATAATTTAAATTATATATTATTATTTTTTAATAAAAACCGATAGTATATATAAGAATTTCAAACAGAGACGATGCTAAAGAAACCCATGTATAATTAGTCTTCTGTCATACGATCTCCGAAAATTTAAAGGCTTAAGCTTTTACGTTAAGTAGTGTCATTATATGTTATATTAATTATTTAATCGTTTACCAAAAAAATTAATTATTTAATCAAAATTTTCTAAAAGTGTCATCTCTCTGATAAAAGCTAACGAAATTTATGATTTTAAGCTAATTTATTTTATGTTTACTTATGTCGAATTATAGGTTGGAATGGTGTATGGAAAGGTATTTTGGGTAATTTTTAATATATTGGGTTAGGATTTCTTTGAAGATATATTATAAATTCATTGTGATTCCTTTATTTTCTCATATATTCAAAAATTTTGCCACTTGCTCCCGCGGTGGATGTAGACATCACATAAATCTCTATGTTAATTTCTCTTTTATTTTTTACTAATATTTTCTAAGATCCGAAATTAGCAACAAATGTGCAAATGGTGCATGTTAATTAGAGGGACATATATATTAATCATACACCTTTCCTAATAATTAAGTTTTTTTATAAGATCCAAAAAATTAAGTTGAAAACTGCAGATATGAAACTTTCTTCCCAAATTTACTGTAAGTCCAAGTAGAAATGTTTATTTTCTTTGCAACATAAGGTTTAACAATATCATAATTTATAAATATTATATTGAAGATGAAAATAAATAAATCCCTTGATTTTGTTCAAGTAACTAAGGGTAAAAAAAAAAAAAATCACAACAACTGACATATTCTATTGTGATTAATATACAAAATAAAAATAATGTTATTTTAATTACAATTTATGACTTTAACAAGTTGTAAAAAATAAAAAATAATAATAATAATAATAAAAATAATAAAAATAAAAAGAAAAGAAGGAGAGTATGCCTTTGATATAACATTGCTCATTTGCTTTTTATCGTATGCGAAGAAAGTAACAAGTAGACATCATTTTGGTATGATAAAAGTAAAGAGATTAAATTCTATAAGGACGTGGTGTAAAACCCATGTTTTACCCCTCCAATCCCAATATGCCACATCATTTTATCACATATTTAAGAATAAACACAATTACACTCAATCAATTCTAATACCCATATATAAATCCAACCAAATTGGGAATCTATCGAGATGTTATTAGGTGTGGTAGGATGTATTGAATTTTAATAAATTTTAAGTAAAATGCTGATGTGGCAATCACTTATTGGATGGTGTAAAACATAGGTTTTACACCCCATCCTTATAGAATTTAATCTCAAAAGTAAAACCCCTCTTCCTGCTCTGGTGAATTAGTTTTGTATTCTGATTCTATCCATTTTCAAATTTTAAATGAAAGATTATTTCTGGGTTTTTTTTTTTTTTTAAGAAAAAGGTACGGCATAAGTAGGACCCCTTGAAAGGACCAAGCAATGCCCATGAAGTTACTGCTTGCTTTCTTATGCAAAGCAATACCAATATTTCAGGAAATTTTTAACCAAGGCTTAAATTAAAGTTTAGTGCCAAATAAGTACTAACATTTTTTTGTTACACACATACAACAAAAATCTTCTAAAAAAAAACATTTTTTTTTTGTTACATAAAGTCATTCTTAAAAAGTTAATTCCAGTTAGATTAACTGGTAAAGTCTCTGATGATTGAATAAGAGATTTAGAGTTCAATTCCCGTCTACATCAAAAACTGATTGATGTCTTAGTCTAATAATAAAGAACCATCATCAAAAGTGAATGTCCTAAGTTAAAACTCTTAAAAAAAATCATTCTAAAATAAAAATTTCTGATCTTACATTCTTTTTTTTCTTTTTCTTTTTTCCTTGTTATAGTATATGAAGGGGACTAAATTATCCTAGTGGGATCGAACCTGTGGCCACTCAAATGAGAGAGCCCAGAGATACCACTTGAATCCAGGCCCAGGCCCAGACTCATTTCTGTGAGGAGTTGGTAGTTGATTTTTTTTTTTTTTTTTTTTTTTTTTTTGTGGGTAGTTTTACATCATTTCTTAGAAAATCAAGTCTCGACCAAAGTCAATATCCAAGTCAAAATCAACTAAACTAACATCAGCATCAGCCTGATAAAATAATTTTTTTATAAAAAAAAAAAAAAAAAGCTTTTTTATAATTATATTGGTTAGGTTGGAGCATGAGTCATTTTGGCCCTTTTGGCCGATAAGACCACTAATTCAATCAAAGCTGAGGCAATTATATCGTGCCCACTGCCCACTAATTAAGATTGGAAATTTTAGTTTTTAAAACAATTTTAGAAAATGTAAAGCGCAAATTTTGTAAGTAACACTACAAAAAAATTTATGACCATAATAAATATCGTACTCGTTTTCACAACTATTTCGTGATTGCCTTACACTGTTATAGCTTTTGGTCCTCCTGGAAAAGCATATTTGTTTGTCTCTTATCACTTTGATTTTTAGAGTGTATTATAAGTTTAGCACAGAAGAATGGTAGGTTGCATCCTTCAAGTACCATATTTTCATCATTAGTACTTTGACTTTAAGGCTTGAGTCATGTGTTTCTGTCTCGGTTCAGTTGCTTTTCAGATTGCCAAATGGACAATATGTGGCACCCATGGGTGTGGTCACCCATAGGCCATAGCCGCCTGAGAAAATTTTACCAATTAATACGCAGCTTACCATAGCTGCTATATTTGTTAGATTACGCTATTTACATATTTAAAGTCCATTTAGATTTAACTTATTGTTGTTGAAACTAAAAACTGAAAACTAAAAACACTGTAACAAAATAATTTTTAAATGTATAAATAATACCATGGGATCCATTTTTAATATTTTTTATTACATAAATAGTGCATAAACAGTTCATACACCAATTTTTTGCCTCTAAAGTCAAACAAAGCGGTAAAAAAAAAAAAAAAAAAAAAAAAAAAAGAGAGAAAAACGCAGCCTCCAGATACAGACGTTGAGGCCAAACTGCACCTTAGTAAAAAGTTTTGTGTCCATTGATTTTTTTTGATGAATGTATGTTCTCCAAGACAATGTGGGGCATGGATGCCCATAATAGTCAACTATGCAATTAATGGTGAACAACCATATATATAGGTAAAGAACGTAAGAGCCTTATATATTTCTGTGGTACTACCAAGTTCTTCCAGTATGGAAGAATCTTGGGCCCAATTGCCCCCACCTAGGTTTTATTAAAATATCAAGATTCCAAAATTTTAAAATAATATTTCAAACTTAAAACTTCTTCATTGAAACTAATTTTTACTATGTAACCTTCAAATTATAACATAGTATATTATCACAATATCCACTTAATACTTTTTAGTTAATTCAAAAATAAAAATGCCATACAATCTTCTAAAAAAATTAAAGACATACATAAAAAAATTTAATTTTCAAGTATATGATTATACTATTAATACTTCTAAGTTTTTTTTAAAATTTTAAATATTCTAAATTATTTTTTTTGAATATATCATATTTAAATTAATCTCTTAATTGATATACTAATGGACTATATATATATATATATATATGTAGCATCTTAAATTATATACCAAATCAAGTTCGAGCAACAAAAAAAAAATTGAAACCTAGCACAGGAAAAAAATTACATTTACAATATATTTTCTATGTCAATCAAATTTTTTGTTTAATTAATTAATTAATTATATCTTTATATAAAATAATTTTGGAATTAACTTTGTCTTCATTATTTTATTTTAATATAGTCCATTTAATCCAATATCTTGGATGTCCTCATTCATTTATTCTAAGCAAAAATGTATAGCTAAAGTTATAATTATCTATATGGTAAAGAAAAATAACAGGCAGGAGCACTAGCACTAGGCATGCTATGCCAAGTGCCATTATACCACACCAAAATTTACTTTATCAATTTTAGCACATTATTCTATAATACACTATACATCACATCTTCTATTTTAAAATTACACCACATTAAAATAATAATAGCTGGCCAAGCTGTTATCTCGCAACTTAGACTCGCGACTCAGTCAAGTCACAAGGCCAAGTTGCCAGTTCACTCTGTTTAGAAAAAACTGACATTTCGCATTCCAAACACACACCAGTGTAAATACCCCTTATACCCACGTATTGTTGAGAGCTTCCAAAGAGAATTTTGAGAAAAAAAAAAACCCTAAAAAAAAAACAAGATTAATTCATCCACAACCTTCATCCTTGATTCTCCAAATTCCTCTACTCTCACCCTCTCCATTGTTACATCCTTGAGAGGTACATTTAGCCAAATCCTTATCTCACCATACCCATATATGTGAGAAGGTTATTTGATGCTTGGTAAGCAGTTAGGAAGGGACTAATTGATATTGGTTAATGCTATGGGCTATAGCGGAATCTGATAAGCTAGAGAAGACAAAGGTTCGGCATAACCTCGTTAGAGCAAGAAACTTGGAGGGCTTAGGTACACTGGGTAGATTAGGCTTGGAGGGTCTTCTACTGTTCATGTATCCCAACTTGATTCTCTAGTGAATTATTGACCGCTTGAATAGCGGCTGAGAGGTTTTACGCCAAAGACTTCGGTTTCCTCTTCGATAACACATCACTGTGTTGTCTTTGTATTTGCATCTCTCTTCCTTTAATCTTTGTCATTTAATTTCTGTTGTAAATGTGATTTTATTTGGTTTAGATTATGTTATCAATTCTGTTTTAGCTTATCTACATTTTCCGCATGTATATTGTTTCTTAATAAGCTTGAATTGGTAATTTGTAATTTGGGGGTCTAAACGTTCAAGGTGTTTTACACACATATTTGAACATTCAATTGATATCAGAGCGGGTGCACTTGTTGTAGTTTAATTACCTTAGTGCAATTCTTGACCCCGTTTGAGATGGACTGGTCTCAATTTTTAAATGTTCCACCGTATTTTGATGGTAGCAACTATGCCTTTTGGAAAGTCCAGATGAGGACATTCTTGTTTTCAATTGATGATACTGTTTGGGATGCGGTAAAAGTAGGATGGATTAGGCTAGAGGCCGCTAAATCCACTTGGGATAAGGTAGCTCTTGCAGCAGCTAACGCTAACAGTAGGATATGGTAGCAACACTTATTGTGGTTCAATTACCTTAGTGCAATTCTTGACCCCGTTTGAGATGGACCGATCTTAATCTTTAAATGTTCCACCATATTTTGATGGTAGCAACTATGCCTTTTGGAAATTCTAGATTAGGGCATTCTTGTTTTCAAATGATGATACTGTTTGAGATGCGGTAGAAGTAGGATGGACTAGGCTAAAGGCCACTAAATCCACTTGGGATAAGGTAGATCTTTCAGCAGCTAACACTAACAGTAAAGTTTTGAATGCAATTTTCTGTGGTATTTCTTCAGATGAGTTTCACAAGATTTCTCACATAACAGTTGCCAAGGAGGCGTGGGAGATATTGGAGACCACCTATGAAGGCACAAAGAAGGTGAAAGATACTAAATTTCAGATGCTAACCACTCGATTTGAAGAGTTGAAAATGAGTGAAAACAAGTCATTCAACTCATTCTATAACAAGCTAAATGAGGTGGTTATTGGCAAGTTCAACTTAGGTGAGAAGATAGAGGACTCAAAGATAGTGAGGAAAATCCTTCGATCATTGCCGGAGAGTTTCCGTGCAAAAGTTACAGCAATTGAAGAGAGTAAGGACCTTAATGATATTAAAGTCCAAGAACTAATTGGCTCACTTCAAACTTATGAGCTGTCATTGCCATCACAAAGGAAGAGCAAATCCCTTACTCTTAAGACGATCAATGAGAGGGTATAAGCTCACGACTCATCGAATGAGGATGTTGTCGATAAAGATGTGGCTTATCTTGTGAAGAATTTCCGAAAGTTCTTGAAGTTCAAGAAGAATGGAAAATTTGCTGAGAAGGGAAAATTCCCAAGTTTTGTAAAGGAGAAAAAGGACTTCAAGAGGAAAGAAGAGAAGGAGTCTCAATCCTCTCAAGGAATCACGTGTTTCGAGTGCAACAAACATGGACATTTCAAGAAAGAGTATTCCAATTATTTGAAAGTGAAGGGCAAGGTGTATGCCACCACTCTTAGTGATTCCAACTCCTCTGATTCAGATTCAGATGAAAGCTATGATGGAGAGGGAAACTTCTCTGCATTCATGACCATTGCTTTAGTAGATTCTTCAGATGATTGGGTGCACTAGTGAAAGAGTTTGGTGAGCACTCTGAATTGGAGTCAATTGAGATAGTTGAGGAATCTGAAGATGAGGAAGATGAGGAAGCAGTGGGATTGCAAGAGACCTACAATTCCCTCCTTGAGAAGACTAGTGAATATGCAAAAGTGGCTAATGCAGCCATCAAAAAGATGACGAGGGCAAAGGAAGATTATAGAAGTCTTCTAGTGCGATACAAGGAGACCAAATGTGAAATGGAGACGTTGAACGGAGAGTTAATTGAAGCTTATACAAAGATAAATTCCTTGAGCTTGAGGTGATTCAAGCAAATGCTAAGGTAAAGTGGGTTTCCTCCAAGAAGCTTAATGAAGTGCTTGCTCATCAAAAACCTTTCTCTGACAAAAGTGGTTTAGGATACACCAGAGAAAGTAGTTTAAGTGTCAAAGTGTCCAAAGATTTGAAGTTCGTGAAAGCTAAGGAACCAATGGTAGAAACTTCAGTTGTTGAGAAAGTGAAACCGAAAAAGAAGAGAAATGTGACTGACCAACGATTCTTGACTAAGCCTCCTAACTAATCAGTGGTTAAAGCTAATGCTCAAGGGAAATCACTCCCAAAGTAACAAAGAAGTCCTAGAACTCAACACTTCTGCCATTATTGTGGAATTCAATGACACACTAGACCAAATTGTCATAAGCTTAGAGTATTAAAAAATGCAAGTGATCAAAGGTCAAGAGCACCAAGAAATGACAAAAGGAATTGGGCTATTAAGCAATCAAGAGGTCGAGATGGTGATTCCGGAGTGATGGATGTGATGAAGATGATTGATGCATTCACCGCCTGTTTGGCAAGCTTCTCCAAAAGTTTGACAGTCATAACTCTTGTACCCAATCCTCTAAGGATATCACCCCAAACACACATGTCGTGTGGGTGAAGAGGAGTACTCATGCATAAGCATTACAACATGTCCATGCATTAATACTTCCTACGCTTTGTGACTTTGTTTGGTTGTGTGCTTTTTTGTTTTGTTACAGTTTGTGCTGAAAAATTTATGTTTGTTTGTTTGCAATTGTTTTAAATGTTTTTACATTTTGTTGGTTCAATCTTTTATTCTTTTATGTCAAAAATCCAAAAACACATAAAAAGTAAAAAATTCAAAAAGTTTGATCGACAATATTGTGTTTTGTCACAAGCATGTTTTGCCTTGTACCTTTGTGCTAATGGTTTTGTGCATTTTCGAGCGTAGCTTGTTCTCAATGCACTCATATCATTGTGGGAAAAATCTTAAACTCTATGTGACTGTTGTAAATAGATCTTCAAACTTGTCATGAATGATTAGTCAATGGTTTTGTTAATCTTGAAACTTGCATAGACTTGTGCCTATATATCTTCTCACCCTTTTATTATTTTTGTTGATTAAAGAGCTCAACAAATGTAAATCTCAAAATGAAAAGAGATAATGAGCTGCAAAAGCCTTCACACATACTAGTATTTGACTAGGAAAAATGTATGATACCCAAAAAGCTAAAGGCTTACTCATCAAATTGAAATGTCAAAAATTTCAAGCATCGGTCTCAAAATAAGATGTATTGATTCAAAAAGATCAAATGATATGTTGAATATGGAGCCAAATGAAAAGTTTCAATGTTATGTTATCAAGTTTTGTGAGAGGTCATATATGCATATTTTTATAATTGAGATAGATCACTTTTGCTAGTGCTAATTGTGTATGCCTTGGTTAAATTGATCATTGAAGCTTCACATTGGTCTAAGGACTATCTCGTCTTTGGTACCCACACACATCACACATGTCTATGTTTAATGAATGCCTTATTCATTTGTGTGATTGTACTTGATTAAATGTGTTTCACATACTCAATTTTTGTTGATCAAATACAAAAATATTTTTTAGTGTTTTAATTGTTTTTGGAAAGTCTTTTGTTTTTGCAAAAATATCAAAAATTTCAAAAATAGTGTTGCCCTCTTCTGGCGACTTGGTCGCGGGTCATTCCAATCGCATGCCCCCAGTCACAAGTTTACACAGTAGGTTTTCACGACTCTCTAGCATGTCAAAGTTCCAATCATGAAAAAGACTTAGAAAATTTTTCCAAAAATCTAATTTTAAGATTTCACGCGACTTGGTTTGGCGACTTGTTCGCGGGTGGAAGCTTCAGTCGTGAGCTTACTCAGAAATTTTCCCGGCTCCCCATGTAGCTCACTCGCGAGTGAAACTTCCAGTCGTGAAAAACACTTAGACAATTTTTCAAAATTTTGTCTTAGAGTTTTCTGGTGACTTGTTCGCAACTTGGTTCAGTCGCAAAAAACGCGTGTTTTGCGCTTTAAGGACAATTTTTAAAAACTTTTCAGTTTTCCTCAAACATTTTTTACTGTTCATTGTCTTGTTCGTTCAAAACTCTCACAAACTCACCGTGTTTCACTCTCAAAACCACCATTTTCTTCTTCATCTCAACTTCAATCTTCAAGAAAAGGTATGGGTTCTTCATTTTTCTCAAAGTATTTCATGATTTAACTCGTAAATGCTTGGATTTTGAGTTTTTAATGAGTTTCTGAAAATCTTGTGTCTCAAATATGAGTTTGGTATTTTTGTTTGAGTTTGTTTATTGAGTTTTGTTGACATTGATAATTTGTTACTTGATATACTTGTTTCGTGCATGTTTCTCATTTTTGAATAGTATATCATGATTGTACTATGCTGTGCAGATCATGCTCTTTGTAATTTGTCTCATAAATAGTTACGTGTGTTTCTATGGATTTCATAGGCTACATTGTGCTTAGTTGAGCTTGCACACTCATCACATTTGCACACCATTTGCACCATTGTTGCTTATGCTTAAATAAATGATGATGTTCTGCATACTTGGTTCATTTACCTTGTATAAGTGCTATGTCTTTCTCAATGATAATGTGTGTTTATTCCATGAACTAACTTGGATCTAATCAAGTTTTTGTTTGTGTTCTGTGGTCTTGCACTTGGTTCTCTACTGTATGTATGTTATTTTGCAGATGTCTCATCGCTCCTCTCGAGGAAAAGAGCCTGTAACTGATGTTTCATAATCTCCTATTTCAAAATGGACTTGAAGTTCGTCTCAAGCTTCAAACATTGAGAGATTTAGGACTCCACTCGATTTGCAAACTTTCAAAAGCATTTTTAAAGATGCTCCTACTATTGGAAAGGGTTGTAAAATTTGATACCCTGAGAACAACATTTATTCCTAGGATCTTTGAAAGAAAAGATTGGGCTGATCTATTTAGGAACTTCGAGGACCCGATTGATGAATTAGTTAAGGAGTTCTATTCAAATGCTAGATACACAAGAGTTGAGTTGATGTGTTGGGTACGAGGAAAAGAGTTCAGCATCAATCCAGACTACATTGCGAAGGTTCTTCAAATTAATAGACCGGCAAATGCAAACCTCACTCCATATAATGACAGACTTCCTAAGGTTCAAGATATTCTTCAAATTCTTGGGCCAGATCATGAGATCTCATCTAAAGGCACGTCCATTGAAACAACAAAGTTTGCACCTGATCTAACGACTCTCAAACTGATCATGTTCTTCAACATTTACCCACTTTCAAACACTGCATTCATCAACCTTGAATGAGCACAATTCCTATGTGATCTCATCACCAGAGTTTCGATTGATATCTGTTCCCACATTTTTCAAACCATTGGGAAAACAGTAGCAATAACATGCCTTCCTTTTTGTAGTCTTCTAATGAAGATTATGGTCCTTGAAGGTGTTCATCCACTAACAAATGGAATAAAACTGACACGTTCTCAACCATTATCCATGATATCACTTCAAACAAGTAAAAGTCACTCCTCTAAAGCAACTAAAAGTGAATCGGTTCATCTTGCTACCTCTTCCGGTCATGGCTCAACCGCTCAAACTATGCCTATGCATCCTGAATCTGCATCTCCTTACACTCCTGAGTTGTAAACAACTAGCACTCAGCCTGCACCTTCTACCTCTCAAAATGACAAAATGAGCACTTTAATAGAGGGTCTGTATCAGCGTATTTCCATATTTGAAAGAGCTCTCTACTCCACCAACAATCAAGTTCAAATGTGTCTCACTGCTATTAAGACACAGTTAGATGTTATTCAACAAAAGCTAGAGGATAGCCTTTAGTTTTTCATGCCAAAAAGGGGGGAGAGATAACATACAGTAAGGGGGAGAGCAACACAAGAATGGGAAGTATGCATATTGAAGGGGGGGAGTTGTGTGAGCTCAGAAGAAGAATACTGATACATACTCACATACTTTACTTTTGACTTGTCTTGGTTTAGTTTATTTGTTTATAGTGTTTATAACTGTTGGTATTTACATTGTGATACTGTTTAAAGCTTTTGGTACTTTGCTTTTGAAACTTTGGTATATATGTTTAAGTCTTTATTCAATACTCTTGTGTTTTGTACCCATACTTTTTAGCCTAGTACTTATTGCTAAATGTTATGCATTTGCTTTAAGTGCATCACTCTTGTGCCCTTGTTGGATTTTATATCCTTGATGCAACTACTTTGGGTTTTTGTATCGGTTGAGTGTTGGACATGAAAATGATACTTTGCATTGAGCTTATTAGCTTGCATGTCCGAATGTTCATTCCTTGTGTGAATGAGCAGTGTGATCACTATTTATAGTGATTGTTCTTTTTTGATCAAGCCATGCTTTATTGCTTTAATCTATATTGCTTGATCGCATTGTGCTTGCTCTATATGCATTACAAGTTTTCTGCATACAATGATTACACTATGTTGTTGTTTTTCAGGAGTTACTTATTCTTATGGTTCAAAAGCTACAGAGATTCTAGAGTTAGGTGTGAGTGAGTTATGTTCAACTGTTCTCAACTCACATGTTAAGTCTAGAGTTTGTTTTAGGGTTTTATCACGAAATAACCAAAGGGGGGGATTGTAAGGTTGAATTTAATCAACCATTTTGTTGACTTTATTCCGTGCCAATTTGCTTGTAATTTAGCATTTAGAAACCCTGTATTTAAGTGGGAATCATGTAAGGGTAGTGTGTGAGAAAGTATGAAGAAAAGCTCAAGAGTGTGCAACTGAGCAGGGCCTCGGGACTAGCTCGAGACTTGCAAGTCACCAAAAGAGGCACACGTATGAAGCATGCAGTAGAGCTGAAGAGTCACGCCAGTTGTTGCACTACAGGACAAAACTTCCAGCTGGCCAAGCCATTATCTCGCGACTTAGACTCGTGACTCAGTCAAGTTGCAAGGCCAAGTCACCAGTTCACTCTGTTTGGGAAAAACTAACCTTTTGCATTCCAAACACACACCAGTATAAATACCCTTATACCCACGTATTGTTGAGAGCTTCCAAAGAAAATTTTGAGAGAGAAACCCTAGAGAAAAACAAGATTGACTCATCCACAATCTTCATCCTTGATTCTCCAAATTCCTCTACTCTCACCCTCTCCATTGTTACATCCTTGAGAGGTACATTTAGTTAAATTCTTATCTCACCATACCCATATCTATGAGAATGTTATTTGGTACTTGGGAAGCAATTAAGAAGGGACCAATCGATATTGGTTGATGCTATGAGCTATAGCAGAATCCAGTAAGCTAGAGAAGACAAAGATTCAGCGTAACCTCGTTAGAGCAAGAAACTTGAAGAGCTTAGGTACATTGGGTAGATTAGGCTTGAAGGGTCTTCTGATGTTCATGTATCCCAACTTGATTCTCTAGTGGATTATTGACCGCTTGGAGAGCGGCGGAGAGGCTTTACGCCGAGATCTTAAGTTTCCTCTTCGATAACACATTACTGTGTTGTCTTTGTGTTTACATTTCTCTTCCCTTAATCTTTGCCATTTAATTTCTGTTGTGAATGTGATTTTATTTGATTTAGATTATGTTATCAATTCTATTTTAGCTTATCTATGTTTTCCGCATGTACATTGTTTGTTAATAAGCTTAAATTGGTAATTTGTAATTTAGGGGTCTAAATGTTCAAGGTGTTTTACACACATATTTGAACATTCACATCTGATAAGGAATGCTTTTGGTGTTTGGTGTGCCAAATTCTAAAATTTTAGTATTTTTAAGCATTTGGCTCACCTGATGTCAATGCTCTTATTACTTATTATCTTCTAATTCAAAATTCATTTTATTGTACTTATGTTACCAAATTTCCTTTTTCTTCTTCTTCTTTTTTTTTTTATAAAACATTATGAAAGGTTCTTAAGCTATTCATCTATGCTTGTATAATATTAATGTGTATAATAATGTATGCATACACCTGCTTATATGACCTATTTTGAGTTATAACTTTTTTTTAGAGTAAACGGTAGCATTTTATTCAAAGAAAAAATAAGTTTATACAAAACAAGGCAGCATCATAGAACAACCATGCTAAACCTAAGCTAGCTACGTAGCTTTCTCTTCACCTTACAAAAACAGTAACTATAAGCAAAGTTACATCAAGCAATGCAAAAGAAAAAAAAATAAAGACTATCTTACTATTACTCAAGAAAAATCTCCATAATTAGCTTTCCAATATTCTAAAGCATAGGCTGCAGCAGACATGGCTAAAAAAGGGGGATCAGGACGTGAAGTACTGAAGCAAGCCTCATTCCACTTATTCCAAATCATCCAGCTGGTTGTGAAAAATATTGCAATCTCTGGGTCATTTTTTCTTTGCATTATTTGATCAGCCACATCTAGAAATGAGAGAATTGTGCAATGAGTCATGATCTCCCTCAAACATGTGGACTTCCAAACCTTGTAAGAATATCTACAGTTTAGTAGGACATGGTTTGTTGACTCCACCCCATCCTCACAATAATCACATCTAGCATCAAACAAAATTTTTCTTCTAGTTAGATTAGCTTCAATAGGCAGTATATCTCTACAAGCTCTCCAAATGAAAGTTTTGATTTTGTTATATACCTTGACCGCCAAAATCGCTTTCCAAATTTTATTGCTCTGTGAGTGATTGGATGATTGGCCATGAGAAGATCTCAGATGTTGAGTTTGGATCATCTTATATGCACTTTTTACCGAATATTCACCCGTGTTTGTGTATGCCCTAGTTTGGGTGTCTTGCACCGCTCTATTGCTCAATAGGATGGATTTAATAACCTCAGCTTCATGTCGGAGGAATACATGATCAATCATGGATATTCGCCATGATCTTGTAGTTGGATCAATGAGGTTATCCACTGTGGCCATTGTTGACATTGAGGAGCACGGGGTTACCACCTTGAATGATGGTGGAGTTGGAAGCCATCGGTCTTGCCAAATTTGAATTTTATTTCCAGTTCCTACCCGCCATCTCAATCCACTATCCAAGACAGATCTGGCTGCCACTATACTTTTCCATGCAAAACTCCCTAAATTTGGTGATGGGGCATCTAAGAAAGATGTATTGGAAATGTACTTTGATGTGTAGACTCAATAGAACAAGGAGTGTGTATTTTTCAATAGCCTCCATCCTTGTTTATCTAACATGGCTATGTTGAAAGAATGAAGATCCTGAAACCCAATTCCTCCCATCGACTTGGGCATACAAAGTTTAGACCAACTTAACCAGTGTACTTTCCTTTCTTGTATCTTTTGACCCCACCAAAATCTGCTCATCATCCCTTCAAGATCTTTAAGCAAGCCTTTCAATAGCAAAATGCATCCTGTGGCATATGTGGAGATAGCTTGTGCCATGGCTTTAATCAAAATTTCTCTTCCAGCTTGAGACATCATCTTTTCCTTCCATTCCTTTGGTTTACTCCAGACTCTTTCAATGATTGGAGCAAAAACTGCTTTTTTGTTATGCCTCACTATACTAGGCAACCCTAAATACTTCTCATATTCTGGGACTATCTCTACACCCAATGCCTGTTTAATTGATTCTTGAGTCTCTAATCCAATGTTGCTGCTAAAGAAAAGAGAAGTTTTATCAATATTAATCTTTTGTCCTGAAGCAGCCTCATATAGATTAAGCAAAGAATTGACCTGTTGGCAATCTTCTATTGAGGCACAACAAGATAATAAGCTGTCATCAGTAAATAAGAGATGAGAAATACAAGGACCACCTCTGCTAGCTGCCACTTCTCTTATAATTCCATCTGTTTCTGCCTTTCTGAGTAAAGCGGTAAGCCCCTCAGCACAAAACTGAAAGAGATAAGGTGACGGAGGGTCACCTTGTCTCAATCCTCTAGAAGGCGAGATATAACCTATAGGATTGCCATTAACTAAAACAGAAAAATGAGCAGTTGTTATGCATGCCATTATCAATTGCACCCATTTTGTATGAAACCCCATTTTCTCCATCACCCTTTGTAAATAACCCCATTCAACCCGGTCATAAGCTTTGCTCATGTCTAATTTAATAGCTACCTAACCTATCTTGCCCCACCTTTTCTTTTTCATGCTATGCAAAGTTTCATATGCAACTAAAATGTTGTCTATAATTTATCTTCCCAGGACAAAAGCGCTCTGAGTATCAGATATTAAATTTGGGATGATGAGCTTCCGCCAGTTGACTATCATTTTAGATATGATTTTGTATAGCACATTTCATAGGCTAATGGCGCAACATTGCGTGATTAATTCAGGGTCTTTGATTTTGGGTATTAGTGCTATGTGGGTATTATTTATATTTCGAAGTATAATTCCAGAATTTAAACATGATAGCACAGAATTAGTTACATCAGCACCCACCATATGCCAAAACTTTTGAAAAAAGAAAGCCGTCATATCATCAGTGCCTGGAGCTTTTGAAAGATGCATCTGAAATAAGGCGAATCGAACCTCTTCTAGATGAAAATCTCTCACAAGCCAATCATTCATCTCCTCTGTAACTACTCTAGGAATATGGGCTACCACTTCTTCAATGGCATTCGAATTTGATGATTGGAAGAAAGTTGAGAAATGTTGAATTATCACCCTTTCTATATCGCTTTGTTGCTCTATCACCGTACCCTCCATCTCCTTTAGCGAGACAATTAAGTTTTTTTTTCCTCCTTGCAGACGCCTTCGCATGAAAAAATTTTATATTACGATCACCTTCACGCAACCAGCTGATACAGGATCTTTTTTTCCAATACATTTTTTCTTTCTCAATTAAAATATTAATTTCATGCCTAAGAGCTTCATATTTAGCCCACAATGAATCCCTGTTGTTTTGCTCTAGCACTTGCAGCCTATTTCGCTTTTCCTCAATCTTTTTGCCTAAGGAACACAGTGAATTTTTACTCCAGGCTAACAACCACTTCCTACATTCTTTAATTTTGTTACACACCTGGAACATAGGACTTCCATTGAAGGAAATAGACCAAGCATTTGCAATTGTGTCATCACAGCCTTCATCTTTCACCCATGCTTCCTCTAAACGAAATCACTTTTTATACATCCCAATTTGAAATTGCGATTGCCTTCTTAATCAAACCCCAATGGCCATGTGATCGAAATTTTCAAAGCTTAAATGATGAACTTCAAAGTAAGGAAAAAGATCATACCATTCTTAGTTAGCTACCCCACGATCAAGTCTAACATATACCTGATCCTGTTCATCTCTCTGATTTCACCATGTGAAGCGAGCACCTTTAAAGCCCTTGTCCCTTAATTTTCCACTCACTTCTTGGTTCCCCTCCTTGTTTTTCATTCGCTGAAAGTATCTCATTGAAGTCTCCTATGCATATCCATGGCAATGTGACTTACTGATGAAGTAAGCGCATCAAATTCCATGTCTTAATACACTTCAATTTTTCAGGGTATCCATAGATACCTGTCAATCTCCATGAAACCCCATCCTTTTCTGTCACAATAACATTTATATGGCTTTTTGACAAGGTTTTCAATTTCACATCCCATTCTGAATCCCATAACAGAGCCAAACCTCCACCCATTCCAGTTCTATCTACACACACTAGATTATCTATTTTTAATTCATCTCTCACTTCTTCTATGCCTTTCTTTTGAAGTTTAGTCTCCATTAAAAATACAATTTGGGGACGTTGAACTTTAATGAGCTTAGAAAGCTCTCCATATTTTTAGTTATAGCTTTTAATTCTTCTAAAAAAGAGAGTTAAAGCAGCTTCTAGCTTTTAATTAAGGTCAAATGAGGAAACGTGATAATTTTTGCAAACAAGTTCATAATTTATTAAAAACTTCCACGTGCAAATTTTCAGTTGGCTTAAGCTACATAGTGGATGTGGTATTAGGCTAACCCAATTTTCTTGTCATTATTTGTGACATGGCAGTTAGTGCGCAGTACAACTGTTTGTTCTTTTGTTGACATACTTTCAAAACTCTTCTGATTCTTACAATGTATAAAAAAAAATATTTAATACCTCTCCAACAATTTTCCTTTATCTCAGATGATGAATTTTTTATGATATTTTGATTTAATTAGTGAGATTCAAACGCTCTCAGTTCACTTACAAAAAAATTTTAGCATAAAATTAAGAAAAATGTTTCGTTATCCACATTTTCATTTATCTCATATGATGAATATTTTATGATATCATTGATTTAATTAGTAAGATTCAAACTCTCTCGGTTGAAAACAATATTAATTGAGTTACAAAGTTCTTAGCATAAAACTAAGAGAAGTGTTACGTCTAGAACATTTTCACAATACTTTTACTAAAATTTTAAAAGGCAAATTATTATTGATTTTAATTTGGAACTCACCATTGAAACTATTTTTTTACCTATCGATAACAGCGAGTAACAACTTGCCACTTAAGATTTGTCGTGAAAATGTTAAATACATATCATTTCTTTAAAACTAAAGACATAACTTGAATCCACAATCCGTATCTAAATCTAAATCTAAATCTAAATCTAATCGCATTCAGTGCACTGACTCATTCTTTTTCATACCACTAGAGTAGCAAATGATGTTTTAGGGCAGGACGGCTAGGTTCTAAAAGGGACGACCTTAAGCAAAGACAGATTTAGCATCCTGATTGATAGGCAGTTGAGAAGGGCCAAGTGTGTTACAGTAGAAAAGAAAGGTTGGTCTGTCTAACAAATACTGACCCTTTTGGTTAGAACGTTTGGTTGGTCCTCCTAGATTTGCATTACAATCTCAGCCGGTATTCCCTCACATGGGCATTTCAAATCTACCGGTCAATCCAAACCAAAATGCCCCATTTCTCACTACCTCATTGAATGGTGCCAATTTTGCTCACCCAAAGTGTAACCTACACGTGTCCTGACACTCTTAAAAAGCATGGCCCATATATTATAGTTCTCTGGCCTTTTGCTATGTACAAATATAAGAAACTCTTGGCTACAGAAGAGTTTTAATTTTCTCTTTGTTTATAATACCTCTTCTACTCTCTATATTTTTTTCTAGCTCAACTCACTTAGGCACACAATACCCCATTTGATCATTGAGTGATGATATTTAGAGCAATGCATTTCATGGAAAGAGCTCAAAGGGCACCAAAGGGCTTATTTCAAATGAAAGATTTCATGTTTCAAGGTTTCCGGGTAAGTCACTCACCATATATAGTCTCAACTTTCAAAGCTTTTTGTTATTCTGGCCTTCCTCTGTTTTTTTTTTTTTATCATGGTTCTTAAATATGATGAATATATAAGCATGGACAAGGGCTATTTTTCTCCCTTTTAGAGTTATGAAAAACTTTACCTAGCTGTTTGTGGATGTTAAAATAATTGCTTTCTTCGTTGAACAAAGTTGTTTATGTAATGCGTTTTGCTGTTTCTCTTATATATACAAGGCAATACGTTCCCTTTAATGTGTTAGGATTAAAGTCTCTGTTTTTTATCAAAGTTAGGCCTAAAGTCTCCCTCTTCCCTTGAGAGTGACTTTTTATGTGTACTTCGTTGATCATTTCGAGACTATAATTAAGTTCAGAGAAGTATATGCTTTGTAGCAAATGCGAACTCTATTTCTCATGTTAAGACAAAAACAACCACACCCTCACGAGTCTCTGACCTTTAACTTCAAACCCACCTAAGTTTTAGGTTGTCGAAAAGGGTTGAAACATGCATCGTAGAAAGCATTGTAGAAAGAAAAAAATATTGTTAAGAATATTACAAGTTTTATAAATTAATGAGGTAATTTTTAAACACAAGATAAAAAGTGAATGAAAATTTTGCTTACTAAATTGTTGATGTAGGACTAATTACACTCCATTTGAAAGTTGTGTTTAGTAAAATTTGATAGTAATTTTTGTTTTAGCACTACGAACTGATGAGAAGGTGAAGAAGGGTTGTTTGAAGATAGCATATTTCAACATTTAGCAACTTGTTGCGTAGGGATTAGGGAAATATGATGTTTCCTATTTCATCTATAATAATTATTTTTGTTTCCCATAGCTTGAATTTATTAAAAAAAAAAAAATGGTAAAAGGCTTCATTAAACAGAAACTAGAGATAAATTAAAATTACACAAAGTTCTAAACAAAATCGAGTGGTTCTTCAAGAAGCTCAAATGGATTTGATAGTTTACTTTTATGCTTGAACAAGTGGATCTACATACCTATTGGCTTTGTTCTGTGTGACAACTGACAAATGTCAAAATAACAACGAAGGATACAAAAATACAGAAAAAATCATATTCAATCTAGGATAGAAATAAAAATATATAAAAGCTAGTGTAACCAATAAATTATATAAAATTTCCTCAAAAAAAAATTATATAAAAATTTAGCGGCTCAATGATTAGAAAAATGTAATACAGTAATTATGAAAGCAGGTTCACCTTTTTCAGAACCCCCAAACCCAAACAAAAAAAAAATATTATTATCATTGCCTTTGTGGTGTAATTGACGAAAAGTTGTAAAGGAAACCAGAATATTTTGTAAAATATATGTAACACATGTGGGACATGAAATGATATTCAACACGATATCTATTTTTCCTTTCTTTCCCAATTTTATGTCATATTATGACACTCAAGTTCCAATAGCATGGAAAGACACTCAACACTTGTTTGATGAAAGTCTCAAGCTTGACCCACCAAAACTACTTGATTGGGATCAAAAATATAAATGCTTAGTAAGGTAGTATTAATAGGAGATAGTATCTCATGCACCTGGCTCATATAAGACTTTTGCATAATAATGATATAGTTGATTGAAAAAGATCGAATACTGAAACACAATTTATAATCTATAACATGCCCAAACTATAGACTATTACATGCCCAACTCAATCATGCCACCCAAAACTTGCTACTGTATCCATTGCCCACCAACGAGTTTGATTACATTTTCAGTATTATGTCTGAATTTCTATGTACATTAAAAAAATAATGTTTTAAAGGACAATAATTCACACACCAAAAGATATAAAATATGTGACGAAATAGCTACAAGGTCTCTAATTTGATTGCAGAATTAAAATATACAGAAATGTTTTCAAAGCACATATGAGCATGCAACACCAAAAGATTCCCGAATATAGCCAAATTAAATGAATCAGTGTGACCCTTTAAAAAATATAATAATTTTTTTTATTAAAAAAAAAATCCCACTCTAGTACTTAACAACCAATTTTTAGTACTATTTCAAATTCCTATTTCTTTATATGTCTTTTTTTTTTTTCCTCCGATGAGTACAGTGCACTATTATCATAGGCATGATTGGATTATTAAATGTCTGTTTGGATACTACTTATTTTATTGAAAACTGAAAACTTATTGCTGAAAATACTGTAACAAAGTAATTTTTAAACTATAAATAGTGCCATGGGACCCACGGCTAACCTATTTATACGCGTTTTTTGAAGTTTGACTGGGTTATGAACCGTGCCATGAAACCCAACCAAAAAACACAAAACGCGTAATAATCTTTAAGCAAATACACGCTAAATGTTTAATTGTTTATTAGTACAGAAAATTTTGGAAACATCGTTAGAATAAAATAATAATAATAAAAGAACTAAATGGTCAAAGAAGTTGTAGCACAACCTACTAAAAATTTGTCTGCAACAAGTCAACCATCTACCAATCATGTGGTTTTTGCAAGACTGGTAGTTTGAGTTGAGGGTCAGATATGAGTCTAAGGACTTTTGGTCAAACATTACAACTGCTCTATACAACCATAACTATGGTCTTACACTTAGATAACAAAACCACAAAATAATATAGAGAACTAAAAGTTTTGTTACTTAGCCAAAAAAATAAATAAAATTGTTAACTTATTTTGGGTACATAAACATTCATGGCTAGCTGATCTTTAAATGTTAACTTATTTTGGGTTTTCTGGATTTTCCAACCAAATTTTTTTTTTTTTTTGTTCATATATATATGTTTGTAATTTTTCAATGGTCATGTTATAGAAAAGTCATATAGGATTGTTAAAGTCTTGAGGTTAGTGCTTCTTATGGAGGAATTCCAAATTAATCAAAGGTTGAGTAATTAAATATATGGGAGTGGAGAGCAATAGTTATGACTGTTAGTTTTGTAGATATAGTTCAAAAAAAATTAGTTGTACCCCATTGAATATTGTTGGTATATAGAGAGAGGTGAAGGTGCAATTAGGTATGAACCTCAAGTTAATTAATTTCTTTATCTTCCTTTGTGGGTGCATTGATCCAAGAGTTAGAAATGTAAGAAAAAGAAAAAAAAGTTGAGGTACTTCATGTATTTAGCTATGTATCACATGGAAGAGCTTTCAATGATGAAACTTTACTTTGGCTGGGTTGTTTTACCATATTCCAACGGCTCTTTTCATCTTGTATCTTTTCATTTTCCTCTGTTCCAAACCTACTTATAGAAAAAGAAAATTATGAGTTAAATTGATAGTAAGAGATTTCAATTCTATCTTCTTCGACTTTCATCTCAACAATGGTGAGTAAAAACTCTTCCACTCTCCTTTTTTTTCCCTTTTTCTCTTCTCTTAATTTTTTTAGTTAGTGCAATATAGAATTCCAGCCTCTCCTATCGGTTTTGTATTTCATATTTTTAGAGGTCTTGCATTTTTTCTTCTTCTTCTTTTTTTTTTCTTTTTTTTTTTTTTTTTGTGTGTGTAATTTGCTCAATGTTTTTTTTTTTTTTTTTTTTTTTTTTTTTTTTTTGTGTGTGTAATTTGCTCAATGGTTAGGCTACATGATGAAGATATAGTCTTTCCCGTTTCTTAAAACCCTCGATCTTTCATGTGAGTGAAATTTGATCAAACTCTTTGCTACTAAGTACAAACGACTAGAGTTTTACTTGGTTTTGCAATTATTGGTGGCTTTGGAATGATTGCATTACCAATTTTGGACTTGTGTCCAAGTCAAAGAGCTGTTGAAATAGGCCCATCACTGGGCCCATGCTGCCATAGGATGATGTGGACTTTTGAGGTTGAGTTTCTCTTCTTAAGGTCATGGAATGGGCCAGCAAAAAGCCCACCAATAGAATCAACATTAGAAGCTTTTTAATTCCAAAGAGGAGAAAGGAAAATTCTAACTAATAACCTATAAGCTTGGTTCCTAATCAATCCAGCTATCCCTTAAGATCTAGAATTAGGCAATATAATAATATAGAGAAGCAGTACATTATAGATTAAAAAAAAAAAGGAAATAGGGGGTGGGTCCTTGTGTATGGGCCCCATGAATAAATAAATCAGTAGTGAAATTAGTGCCCTTCTCTCCCTCTAGGCCCATAAGAGGCTGGGGAGTTGGATCAGGCCTGAGTGTGGCCCAAACCTGAAAATCATTAATTGGAATTTCAGTTTTTATAGCCCAATCACAGCCCAATTGTTTGAACTTTGGGTCAGGTTGAGCAATCACTAGTCACTGCTCACTACAAAGCCTCAAATACAAGTATCATTTTGTAGATGAATACACATTTGATGGCAATTCTAGATTCATAATTAACTTCTTCAAGAATATTATCTTGGCTTGCAAGTTTCATAAAGTTCAACTAACATTGGAAGTTCTGATGAGAAATAGAAATTAGAAAGCCCAAAAAATGTTAGCTAGGCTATTTTTCTATGATATAATTGTATTTAGGTATATGTATACCATTCAAATACCACAAATTATAGGGGACATGACGTAGTTGATAGCTATACTTGTGACAAAAAATAAAGCTTTTTACAGCTTTGTAGTTGTTTGTACTTTGTAGCCCTCTTTTATATTACAAATTAAAATTTTAACCATTTATATGCATGATTTATGATATGAGAATAGTTTTGAGATGTATATATATATCATATATATAATAGAAGATGCTGCTTCTCCATATTTACAACATTGAGAACTTACTAATATAAGATTTCTGGTGTGCGCATATTATGATCTTTGTTATATAAAAATATTTTATTACTAGTTTACATGCACTAATCAGGAAGAAATACAGTTAGATTATGATCAATTATGACCATCTTTTAGTTGTTGATGAGATTTCATGTTTAGCTTATGATCAATTATGATGAGATTTCATGTGAATCGGTTAGTTGTTGCATAAGAGATCCTTTGTATATATTTCTGAAAGAACAAAATGCTATCTTACGTGAAAGCTAATCACTTTAACCTAATAAGAAAATATTGAGTTTAAGGGGAGACATGATAAACAAAGAAACTAGTTCATCTTTTATTTGATAGAAATAGTCAAATAGAATCCTAGTATATTGACATCTGTTTTAAAAGTCTAGAATTCTATTGATTTATAGTACTTTTGTACCCTAGAAAGAACTACAGTAGCTCCGATCAGAATCCTATAAGCCTTGCAACTTTGAGACCACACTTCACTGCAAAAATTATACAGCACATTAAATCTTAAAAATGAAGAAGAAAAAATATAGAATCCTCTCCATATAAGTGGAAGAAACTTCTGTTTGGGATGTGAAATTACAATTGTGGCCTGTAAACTCAAAACTGTAGTAGTCAATACCAATCCTCGGTCCCATGCTTATTTGAAATTGCAACTAAAATAGTGTTTGTTTCAAGAAACTTTATGAAGGATATAGGTGCTAGTTTTTCCTTCTTCTTTTTTTATAATCATATAGGTGCTAGCTATTTCTAAGAGTAGTGGATACTTATACAACAAATTTAGGTATATAATTTTTACATATTGACTTATTGTGGTATAGTAATAAAAGTGGTATCAATGATGAATCCATATAAAAGTAATATACTAACATTTTTGTTCATATCACAACTTACTTGTAAGTTGTGAAAAAAGTTATACTTCTAACATTGTTCGTACTTGTATATAAGTCATTACTTTATATGAGTGGACAACACCATTCCACATTGTTTCTATGCAATAGATTAACTTTGTTAGGTTCTAAAGATTTAGAATTTTATGTATTTAGAACCCTAATGTGTAATGTTGGCAAACCATGATCAAAACAATATGTTTAGTCTTGTTTAGGTTTGCTCAAAGTATGTTTATTTGTAAAACTAGAATCGAGTGATTGCAGATTTATTGGACTAAATCTGTAAGGCTCGATCGATCGAAAATTAGACTTGATCGATTGAACCATGTACAGATTTATTTTTCTGCAGAGTTTCAGTTCAACCCAAACTCTAATTAAACGTCTTGGGGTTCAAGTAAAACACTCCTATATATAAGGAAAACCCTAGAACGTTTTTGGGACTTTTGGAGAGAGAGATTAGAGTGCCTCTTGTGCCTCCTTTTATTTTTAGGGTTTTGTACCCAAACCTCTCTAAGTCTTTGTTGCTCATATTACTGTTTTGTGTAAATCTCTTGTGAGATCTTTGAGGAGCTTTCCTTTACACAAAACTTAGGGTTTTCAAGGTGGAGATATTATCAAAACCTTGATGATCAGTCAGTTGCAGATTCAAGAACTTAAAGATACACAAGCGGGAGTGCTTGTACTTGATTGAAGAATCCAAGAAAGAAGGAGTCCGTGGATTCGGAGCTTGCACGTGGTCGTGTCAGTAAGTTCTACTGGTGGGTAGCATTAGGAAGTCGAGCGGGGAGCTTGTAGTCCTTTTGTATGAACTTCGATTATTTCATAGTGGATTCAGGTTTGCCTTGAGGATCGGTGGGTCAAATCCTCCCCAGGTTTTTACCGTGTGGTTTCCTGAGTGATCATATCATTGTGTTTTTTTTTTTATTCCGCTGCTTTATTATTTTGATATGATTATTTGATTGCTTTAACCTAGAATTGCATAATTTGACTAAGTAACAACTTGGCTAATTAATCTAGGCTAACCAATCTAGTTGTATTAAGGGGTCTAAAACCGTACAAACTTCATACATTTCAAAACAATATGTAGAACAACCATACCTTCAAATGAAAACTAAACGCCCTATACTTCAGCATATTAAATATTTATATAGACTCTCATCTAGATCTATAAAACTACTTGTTAAGATGATATAATTAGCTCAATATCATTTACATCACATAATTAGCTTAATAATTACTAATTGGGTGTATGGCTGTATGCATCTTGATTTATATTTCTTATTCCAACTTTGACTACTTCCTTCTTCTTTCTCAGTTTGTGATTTTAAATTCTAAGAACTTTCGCAAGTTACTTGACATGTTATAATTTACCTGCTCAGGTTTCACCATTGTATCACTGAGATGGTTCAACACAACTTTATGCACCAACGGAGTTTAACGGTTCGAAGCACTTTCGGCTGTAGGCTGTACTCGATTGCACCATTTGGACTACTACAAGTAAGTGGTTTCCTCTACTTTCTTGTTAATGTATTTGATAGTGCATGGTTTACTAAAATCTTTATTTTCATGGTGCAATTAAAAGATATAGTTCTATGACGTAAATATTTCAATATAGAACAATCAAACAGCCTATATATGTACACCTCAACGTAGCATTTGATAAGTAGGGGAAAACTTAGCAAACCAATTACCATGCACGTTCAATGGAAATGCTGGAAGCTTCATAATTTTGTTTCACTTCCTAGTTTTTGATTTGTAATGATGATGAATGAATAGCTAAACAATAAGTCAATCTCATGTCCATGACGACTAGGCTATGCTGCAAATAAGAGTATTTTTTGAAAACGAATCTTTGTGAAGTAAGATACATGAAAATTCTAAGATTTTCAGGAATGAGTTGTTTGAATATTTGGACATTAGGATCTTTTCTTTTCTTTTCTTTTTTTGGAACTTTTGTGTTTGTTTGTTGATATCCAATGACAATTGAAGTGTTAAAAGAGTATAGTGTGTTGTAAAAGAAGATTACTGTGCTATTAGGAATGTATATCAACGTGTTTGGAAATATGAGAATAATTTGGAATAACTTTCAAGTTCAATTTCTTTTGCTGAAAGAAAGAGATTGTTCAAGAAGTTGATTAGCGAGGTCATCCAGAGGTTTAATAACATTTAGATTCCACTGGAAGACTTGTTAATTAGGCTACATAAAATATCATTGGAGAACAAAAGAACAAAGCATTTAATTATCTCAATAGCTTTGACAAAAAACAAAACTAGCAGATAAAAAGTCTCACATTGAAACATACACGACACATAAGAATAACAAGTAAATGGGAAAATCACGTAAAAGTCCTTATGTATACCCATTTAAACAAAGTATGCTGAATCTATAGGTTCATATAAGTTGTTTTGACTTTTGAGAGATCGAAAAGTAGAAATGTTACTGTGCAAGCACTGTAACTAAAGCTAGATATAAGAATTTTCAACGCTTTTTTTTCTAATAGTTCTCTAGTAATTCCATTGTAGCATCTATTAACTCTTCTAGCCATGCACAACTCAACAAGCATTAAGTACTTGACCTAAACTACATGAAATCTCTGCTTTTAGAATACAACACATTATCAACATCACCTTCATCAAATCCTTGCGATTGTGTATTTTCTCACTCTGATGCACATTTTCACTTTCCTCTTAGCCTTGTACGTATCAAAATCAAACTACAAATGGTCCCATAGGTCTTTATTACACATTAACCAAAATATCGTGATAACTCCTCTAAGCATATGTGATGTAACTTCCAAAATGTAACACTAAGAATCTGAAGAATTGAAACTGATAAATCTTACATGAGAAAAGAAATGAACGCAAAAAAAAAAAAAAAGACTTATCTAAAGAACAAAGAAATTATGGTCAAGAATTAATGTCAATTTGCCCCTAGTTTCTTATTTTTACACATATGTCAAACCACAATTGGAAGATGAAAATTTTGTATCCCTTTTGCTAGCTAGAATACTTCTAAAATGATTCACAAATCATCTATAATTTCACTAATCACCACCAAAATATCTCTACCTATGGCATTCTGAATAATCAATTGTAAGAGCATATTCTCTTCCCCAACCTCAATTTTCATTCTTTCATTTAATGTTCCAAATAACACTCCACTATCATGACACCTAATAAAATTTAAAGTCAAATCCTTATAAGGTTGACGAGCCTTGTATTGTGGCAGCAACAATTTGTCATCTAGCCTTTAACACACTAAAAGGAATTCCATAAATGAAAAGCAAGTGTCAAGTTTGTCAAACAAACAATTTAGGGACTGCCTATAATTAATGAGAATAATAAGTAGAAGAGACTAATGGCAATTTGATTTAGAATTATGCTAGGAACGCAAATTTTGGCACAATTTTGTGTCATACTTGTCATATGGAGAGTTGTGATTGATAAGAGTGTGTCCCCACATGGCCCACAAACATACCCTTACCAATCACAACTCGCCATGTGACAAGTTGTGACTCAAAATTGTGCTAAAAGTTGTATCCCTAGCATAATTCTTAGATTTATGAGTCTATAACATATTTGTAAAATCAATGTGAAGTCATTTTCCTTAACAAGCAAGTTAAATAACATAAAAATGTAATTATTTATGTGCAAGCTACTAATGCAGTGGGACAAGTATTCAACTAAAATGGCTAGCTATATCTACCTAGTGGTTTGCTAGTTAGCACCAACTAGTGGTTAAAAAAGCTTTGCTTAGGTGAATTCAATTCAATATTTAAATAAATGTTAATTAACTTTTTTTAGAAGGGAATGTTAATTAATTGACTGTGATAACTCTTAGTAAATTTAACCATCTTATTGTGATCAATTTCGATCAAAACCACTAGGCCAAGATTGAAGAAGCAATTAATCTGGAGAAATTTGTCATTTTGTGAAGGAAAGTGTGGATCCTTAATGACTTGAATCAAATCTATAATGGGAAACCATACGCATATTTGAGATATCATTGTGAGAAACTCTTCACAGGTGGATTATTGAATCTAGACTTAGGGTAAAAATAACTAGTACGTCGTAGAAAAAGGGTTTGCTTAGATTAATTCAGTATTTAAATGAATGTTAACTAATTGACTGTGATAACTTCTTTGCAAATTTAACCATATTATTGTGATCAATTTCTCAAAACACTAAGATAAAAATTGAAGAAGCAATTACATAATCTGAAGGAATTTCTCACTTTGAGAAGGAAAGTGTGGAACCTTATATAGTGACTTGAATCAAATCTATAATGGGAAACCATATGCATAGTAGATAAATCATTGTGAGAAACTCTTCATAGGTGGATTTCTAAATTTAGACTCTGGGTAAAAACCTAGGCCAATTCTTGCATATGATAAATATATAAAGCCCATACGTAATTAATAAAACTGTATTAAGTCATCTTGGAATGAAGAGAGAAAGAGCTAAAATTAACCTACATTTGAACTAAGGAAACTAAGTTTATACATCTTAAAGCTAAGCCCTTAAACTTACTTCTAATAGGCATTTGAAGCAAAGCCTATAAAGTTTTCAACGGACATTGAAAAGCTTTGCTCTTACATGCTGAAGAAACATTGTTCCAATACAAAGATGTTATTATTCTCTCTTTTCATATATATATATATATATATATATATACCATGTCACCATTATAATGTGTGTTTCATTTTTACAAGACTTTTAACATGAGATACTGGACAAACTCCTTTCGAATTTTCATATATGACTCCCCATTGTTCAACCGACACATATCTCTCAAATTTCATGAAGGATACAAACACCTCATCTATTTTTCTCTGAGGAAGATATGTAAGAAGCAAAATTTGCCTTGACTAGGGTACTAATTACACCTTAATATATTTCACATTCATAGATAGGAATCATCTTGGCTTTCAAAGTTATGAATGACATGCAACATTTTGACCAGCAGAACAATTGCTGAAATATCAAATTGTACAAATTCAATTTGAAAAAGAACTGCCTTCCCACATATTTAAGCTGTATAGAAACTTCTACAACAGTTTGGGAGAGCATCAAATCACTATTAGTTTTCATGAAATGGAAGTTCCTGCAACATTGCTAGTCAACCTTTACTCTCTAGTCACTAAATTTTCACTTCATAGTCACCAAATTTCCTTCTCATTATATATTCCTTTCTTGGAGTTATCATCCTTTATTTATCCAACCAATTTCTTGACCTCGAATCATAATATATTGGGAACTTAAAACATTTGTATCAAGTAAAAGCCTGATTATTCAATAGATCAGTGAAATTATCATGTCGTTCTGATGTTGGCTTTTTTCAAGTTTTTATCCATTTCTTTAGCAGGTACATGATTATCCAAAAGATAAATATGAAGAAGATGAATATAGGAAGAAAATAGAAACACAAATAGAAAGATATAAACAAGAAATAAATGGATAAGTTATGCATGATTTGATAATCAAACTTGAAGGTATATATAGCCTTAGAAAGTACTGTCTTCCATGACATAATAGTCAGAGAATGTTGCATAAACTGCTTGCTATAAATTTAATTATCTTCGGATCTTGTCAAACTGAATAGCCATATCTTATATCCATGAAATGCATGTGGTTGGAGTATCTTTGACGTATAAGTATAGACATTGTTTGAAGTGCTTTGATGTTAAAAAGAACTGAAATTTTTGGTATTCACTACTTTTTAAGCTAGATAGAAACATGATAACTCTAATTCCTTTGTGGTACGAAAAAGCATTCACACACTTCCATTCACATACAAACTATAATATTACAACCTTTAAACTATAATATTACAACCCTTCAATATTTATGATTTGTAGTCTACAAGATATATAATAATACATCACCACAAATACAACACAATAGCCACGATTAAAACAAGTGGAATAAGAATAGATAACAAACACAAAATGATAATAATGCAAACCCCCTAGAATAATTTCCATTAACTAACCAACTGCACTTAATACAAGCAGGTGGTTTGGAAATCTTATTCAATCTGATCATTGACAGGCCTCTTGGTATCACTTTGGTTGAAAGTGGAGGTCATGAGTGCAGACTCCCAGCCAGCCCCAAGGCCAAAACCCGAAGCAGTGATCGAAATCAAAGGGTCAGCAGACACCGATGCAATCCCATTAGTAATAGTCTGTTGTTGGAATTGGTGTTGGGCAGTGAATGCCTCTTCATTAATCAATGAGTTCAAGAAGGAAGAGAACACATCATCAGAGCCGTAATTTATGTCATCTTCATCTTCAGGGCTAAGTCCATTGTTGTTGCTTCTCAATCCAATTCCAGCTGAACCATCTGAGTTTGGCAAAGTTGCATAGCCACCATTGATAACAATCCCTGAAGCATGATAGGGATCCAAATTAGCACTTTGGAAGTACCCACTATCCTTGATGGTGATTATTCCACTGCCACTAGGAGTCCTCTCTTCTACAACTGGAGAAGTGGCAGGACTAGACTTATTAGGGTTTGGGACAGTACGATTGGTTTTTGATGAAGAAGCTTTAGCATTGTTTCCACCAGTGCCTCCAGAAGAGGAGGAATCTGGGTTTAAAGGCTTGTGGGTTCTTGGATCTATGCCTTGGCTGATCAACTTCTTGCTGAGGTGAGTGTTCCAGTAATTCTTTATCTCATTATCTGTACGTCCAGGAATTCTTCCAGCTATCAATGACCACCTATACAAATATAAAAGAAAACCCAATTGAGAATTTGAGAGATATAGACTGAAATACAGAAAAAGAAAGAAAACCCAGTTCTAGGTTTTGGAGAAGAAACACAAAAACAGATTCATAGAATGAAAAGAGAGAATACCATCAGATTACAATTACAAACTCACAGAAAACCTAACCCTAGTTAGAAATAGAAAACCCAACCCTAGTTAGAAATAGAAAACCCCACCAACAAAACAGTGAGAGAAACCCTACGAACTAGCTCACAAAAACAAAAACCAAAAAGGAATCTGATATGTATTGCTGAGAGTGTTATGAAAGCCCAGAAGAAGTGAACTGGGTATTGTTATATATACCTATTGCCGAGCAGGCGATGGAGTCGAAGAATGAGATCTTCTTCATCAGGAGCGATCTGGCCGCGCTTAACAGAAGGGCGGAGATAGTTCATCCATCGGAGCCTACAGCTCTTACCACAGCGAAGAAGCCCAGCTCGCTTTGGCAGCGTTCGCCACCGCCCTTCACCTTCTTTCTTGATGTAACTGGAAAGAAGCTCATCCTCCTCCGGCGTCCACGGCCCTCTCTTCAGCCCCACTTTGCTGCAGCACGGTGTCACCTTGCCCGAACTCCCACCACCTCCTCCTCTTCCTGTTCCCGCTGCTGATGATGATGATGGGTTTCTCATTTTTTTGGTTTTTTTTGGTTTTTTTTTTTTTTTTTCTTCTTTGCTTGATTCTATCTGTGTGTTTGAGTGTGTGTACGTGTAAGTATGCTTGTGTGAGAGTGAGAGATATGAGAATGGGGTAATGGGGTGCCTCTAATTCTTATGCCTATAGGTTATATGGGTCTTTTGATGTGTGTATGACAGTGATGAGGTGGAAATGACATTAAACTTTTTTTTGGATTTTGGGGTGACATTGATGATGGTTTTTGGGTCGGTCTCTCTGTTTCTCTTCGTTCGGTATGAAAAAGCTGGGGTTTTTGTGAAGAATATATTATATACTGTTTTTTGATGTATAAACTAACCAAGCAAACAAAAAAAAAGATCGATCATATATAGATGAGGCTGTAAGTAAGTGTTAAATGTGACTATATATATACTTGACCAACGCGCCTTTGAGGCGAGTCCTTTCACGCGTTTTAACTTTTTTGGTTTACTTTAATATGTATAATTTATGAAAAATGTCACTTTTACCGCAAATTTTAATTTGCAGGTCATTACTTGTTACTTGTTGTGTTAATTGTGAGCAAAAAAATAACTTCAATAGTGGATTCAATTTAAAAACTTGTAACAATCTAGCAATTTGTCACTTAGAATATATTATAAATGTAACACTTTAAATCATCTATTCCTCTTTTGAGTATTTTTTTTAAATATAAAATAAATAAATAAGTGGGAATATGGGATTATGGGATGCACAATCTTTTGCATAGTTTATGAATTTTCTCTCTTACCAAAAAAATAAAATAACTTCTTAATTTCACTAATAAGAATAGATGACATACAATACAAGCCTTACTTGAAAATTATTTTATTTCCATTAAAATGGACAGAATTTTTTTTTCTAAAATTGTCTCATTTTAAACTTTAATAATAGTTTTAATAAACAAGTACTAAGTTACTTGATACCCTTAATTGTTTAAATCAATTTATTTTAAATTCATCACCTTTGATTTTTTAATGTGTTTCATATTTTCTAACATTTTATCCACACAAAAAAAAATGAATAAAAAATATGCTTAATAGTCTATTTGTTACTCTCTTTTCTTAATGAGTAAGGTTTTCAAATCTAAGAGAGCGAGAGCTTGCCTTGCCGTCACTCCTGAAACGAGACTAAGACAACAACACGGACACAACAAATGGGACCCACACCAAACCGCTAAGGGTACTGTTACAGAGTAAACGGTGACCTACAATAACAACATATCCAAACTCGCTCTTTGGATCTATGCGAGTCTGGTAGATCGAGCGACTTCGCAACACATCGTGTTGATTGATCGGACGGTCAGAGAAGTCCCTTGAGTTCGTGGAAACATTAAAATATTTTGTACTATCTCTTTTCCTTCAGACAATCAATTATCCAATTTTTTATTTTTTATTTTTTGATATTTTCACAATTATGGTCCCCACACAAATTTGAAGATAAGACTCTTACTATTACATTAATTTAGCCCTCTTTTTTTCCCCTAAATAATCTATTTGCAAAAAAATATTTTGTCAAACTAATGCTAGTTACTTTGTATTTTCAAACTTATGTTGGTTTAAAGGAAAATTTGTCCATTGATATGCAAAAATTTCAGTTTATTTTAACTTAAGTGCTTTCTTTTTTTATTTTACACAACCACTTTTTAAAAACATCTATATTGGATTATCTATTATTTACTTTACTTCATTAAAATATCAAATTTTTTTAATTTTTTCTCTTTCTTCACACACAGTAATCAATGTCCACTCTCTTCCTTCACCCACATGATACGTAAAGAAAAAATAAAAAACTAGATGCAAAATAAATAATGTTAATTTAAATTTACACAGTTATTATAACATCTACATCAGATTATCTATTATACACTTTATTTCATTAAAATATCAAATTTTCTTGATTTTTTTTAATTGTTTCTCTTTCTTTACACACAACAACCGCCGTCCATTCTCTTCCTTTACCCATGTGATACATAAAGAAAGAATAAAAAACTAAATGAAAAATAAATAGTGTTAATTTAAATTTACATCGTTACTATAACAACTTTACAAATTTACATATTTTTAACTTGACTAATATGAGTGATTTTAGAACTTAAATATGTAAGATTAAATACCTTTTTTTTTCTATTTTGCATTGACCGATGCAAGCTCTTAACATGCTTATTGTGAATGACGTTTTTTTTTTTTTTTTTTTATAACAACCTTACTAATTCTTGCACTCTACACGTATCCAAGGTTTGACATTTAGGAGACACGCCCTAATATCCAAAGTTAAAAAATAATAATAATAAGGATTTAAAAAAATAACGAAGCAAAAGTTTTAATTCAATGGAAAAACATATAAAAACTATTGTTACGTTTCAAAAAAATTATGAGTTTAAATTCTTTATGTAGTAATTTATTATTTTTCAAACAAATGTGTAAAATTTTTAAAATTTGAACATAATTATATAATAAATTTCATAAATTAATATTATTTTCCAGTTTAACCAAAAAAAACATATAGAAAATTGTTATAAGTTCAAAAGACCTTTTTCTGCTCTAAGGGTAGTTGGGCCCAGTCAAGGATCCATGGATTTCTTTAGCAGGCCTTCCTAGAGATAGATTACAAGAAGGTGGGCCAACCTCCTTCATGTTTCATTGATTTGAGCTTGGATTGGATTATTTGTTTGATTTGGGTTCTGTTTGATTGCAATTCTTCTCTGTTTCCACTTTCTTCTTGATGCTTGCGTGGTTCTTGTGGTCAGGTTTGAACTTTGAAAATGTAAAAGTTATTCCTTTCCTTCGTCATTTTCTTTGCTTGGTAGTTATTCCTTTCCTTCGAGTGTAAGCAAAAAACAATAACCTTAATGTTTGTTGGCACAAAAAAAGAGATCTACAATGTTTTGTTCCTTTAATTAAGTATTTTTATTGTCAACCCAAGATGTACTGCTTTAGCTTTAGCTGTAACACACTTTTCCAAATGCCCATTTCACTCTCAATGTGTAGGAAGTAGGAACATAATACCGGGTTGTGTCATCTTGGTCTCTTGAGCAACAATGCCATTGGTGACTATTTCAATTAGTGGCTTTGAACTCTGATTTTGTTCTCAATTTTTCCTTATGGGAAGCCATTAAATTAAGTTGTCTTGTCATTCTCTCACACTTCTTATTGTACACATTGTTCACATACATTATCTATTTTCACATTTTTAATATAGATTTCAATTTTATATATATAGACATTGCGCGTGAAATTATAGACGTTATATGTATGGAGTGTACATCAATGAGTGTGAGAAAATAATTCTCATTTATTTATTAAGCTAGTCTAATAGAAGTTTGCCAAGTAAAGCCGGTTTCCTATTTTATTTGAGTAATCATTAAAGTGAATGTAGAATCACATTATGATGCTTCACAAAAATGCATTGATCTAAGTGAATGTAAACTCAGTAAGGACTTTGCCTTAAGATGTGAGGGGTAATCACTTCTCTCTTAATTAACCTTTTCATGTTTTGATTTAATCTTAGATGCTTACTCTTGATCACCATAAGCTAGTCGTGGCTCCATTCAATGGTTTAGATGTGGAGGACACAATGGTGTGATCAATGAGCCTTAATCCCACTAGAAGTTAGAACATGATTTGTCAAGTCAAAAATGGCAAGCAAAGCAAAATAGTAGTTAATCGTTTGTTTTCTTCATTTTTCTTGCTACACCAGTACATCAGATATTGTTGTTTTGCTCATATAATTTGCGCATATAAGCTTGTTGTTACTCATCATGCCCTTTGCTTTACTTCTCAATGTAATGTAGGCCTACAGGTCTATTGGATGGATCAAGAATGGGATCTGTTTGCACTTTGCATATCGAGACTGCAATACCATGGCTTTGTATTTTGGATCACCACCATGATTATATTTTCCACTTATTGCCTTATTGGACAGGTGCATAACTTTAATTTAATTTTCTGAAGCAGTTTATTTATTTTTTGCATTTCTATTGAATCTCCTCCCATAAGAATGTTATCTTGCATTGCCTAAAGTTTTTAAGGTCAATTTTGCAGTTTTGATCGTACCACTAGTTGGGATATTAAGGTTCCTCTCTGTTTTTGCTATGGTTAATATATTTGCATATATAAAATAAAACACACAAAGCTCTTTATCACAGCTAGAGTTTTTCTCACCTTACAACAAATTTATTTTCACCACCCAAATAAAATATTAAATAATACGTGACAATTTCATTACCAAATTATGTGTATCAATTCATGGTCATAGACTAAGCAGTTCTAGCAAAAATGAAACAATTTTGGGTAGTTGGATTTTGTTAACCGATCTAGTTGAATTTCTAGCTGAACATAAGTCAGTAGTATGTCAAGATAAGTTAATGACAGAATTAATTAGCCTATAGCGTCATATTTATTTATTTATTAACAGTGATTAGCCTAGTGTCATTGAGCTTTGCAATTTTATGAAAGTAGTTTGACAAGAGTTACTGGAAAGATAGTGTAATATGATTATAAAAAATAAAAAAATAAAAAGATGGTGTAATAGCGATCAGTAAGTTGAGTAGACCTTAAAAAAATGGATTATTAACAGTGAAATAATAAAGGCAGAGCCGTGGAGGAATGGATAGAACAGCCTGTATAAGTGAAGCTGAAACCAACGGTCTTTGCCAAAATGGTGTCTCTAACCTCCCCCTAAGTAATAATGTTGTCATGTAGGCATAGTCTGCAATCTTATATGCTTGTACTTTTGCTCCCTGTTAAAGCTTCTTGCACTCTCTGTCAATCCTCTAGATAAAAGAAGCTTTAAACCGCTAACCCCTTCTTGCATAGCAGTATCAATCTAGTACAAAAAAGCATAGCACATTACTCAACCAACCAAGAGCAAAAGTTGCACACCATGCCCAGGTCAATTCATAAAATAGTTAAGTCAGATGACAAGCAAGAACTAGAACTGAACTTCCATTTATAGCCTGATGTTGTAAAACAAAACAGACCTTAGATAACGATTCAAATCAAATATCATTTAGAACCTGAATTTGGAATCTGCAACACATTTTCAATCTGAAAATATGGTGAAATTCATATGTATTGGATATAAAAAAGATCCAAATTCACATAAAATAGATTGCAAAATGCTCCAAAACGCCCTTAACTATTTCTATTATTTGTTGTTTGAAGCTCCCCTTCCCCCTCCCCAGGGGAATCAAAACTTATAACAATAAAATATTAATAATAAATATTAAAGATGAATTGTAGCTATCCATTGCAAATTAACATCAAATTAGGGTGTTGATCGCAAAATTTAAAATTTTAGGTTGCATCTTGCAAATGCCGCTATAGTTTAGTGTGGATGGTTTCGATTAACCCCCCCCAAAAAAAAAAGGGGTTCTATTAACTGGTTTTGGAATCCTAATAAGGATAAGGTTGTCTTGAACATACAGGTTAACTACACTGCTGTCTAACACAATTGAGATTAAGTAACTGCAACTTACTCGTTCCTGAGCCCTTGCATTGAACTTTTGAAGCAGGAATGCTTTGGGATCCATTTGTCCAGGAGGCCTCCCAATACCTAACAAGATAATCAAAATAGTTTATCAGTACAAAATGAGAATTAAAGCAGTTAGGAATTGCATTTACATTATGAGCATCCAAACTAACCAATCCTTAGCCGAGGAAATTCTCTGTTCCTTCGAAATTGATCAATCACACTCTTCAGCCTAGTTTAAATATAACCCAAAAAAAAAAAAAAAAAGTATATGAGTACAGATGTTCCACGAAATGCACTTAAAATCAACACCAAAACTATGCAGAAACAATCCCAATTCCACTAATTCATGATTAAAAAGGACATATATCAACACTCTCAGTTGGAGAATAAAAATCAGTAGCATACTTTCTGTTTTCAGACTACACCCAAAACACGCACTCACAAAGAAATCTGCATGTATGGGTGTGGCTAGAAGGGATGCAACTGCATAGCATATGATGCTTTTTATCCAATAAAAATGAGCTACATGCACATCCCTTCCAACCAAGTCCTAAGTTAGCACACAAAGTCCTAATGTGGTCAATTCTAATACTAATTCAACAAGTCCCAATGTAATATATCAAAGACCCTCTGCAAAATTAATCCTTATTTAAAATTTTCAAGTACAAAATTTTAAAACCAAAACATGGTGGTCAATAACAAGTAGTCACAAGCCACATTCATAAGGATTTAACTAGAGATTATATGCAGGCTATCAGATTAATTACCAAACCCCCCAAAAAAAAGGGCTATTAAATCAGGACATAGAGTAGGGAAAAAAAAATACTAGATCCTTGCACTCTCTAAACTTGTGTACAAATTAAGCCATTTGTAATGATGCATAAAAGTTATGCAGGAGGAAATTAATATGAAATACGGAATCATTCAAATAGCAGCAAGCCTAGTCAAAATATAAGAACAAACATGCATTTAGAGTAACACCATGCTTCCAATAACCACACACAAAACAATATAATCTGTTTGTTTTCTGATTATCTTTATATCTCACAATGGTAATGACTTTTCCCTTTCAAGTTCTACCTCCCATCTTATATAGATAAAGAAAACAAGGTTCCATCTCCTACTTCTTAATAACTAAACAAAATCCCTCAACTCTGGCTGCTGTCTCCTAAATACATACCCTCAACTGAATATACCACACTGTCCTATCCTGTGTCATATACCCAATACCTCTCCTAGCGTAAATCTACATGCTTAGATGTCATGCTACCAGAGTACCATCCTAGCATCAAATAGAAAATCTTATGCTGATCCATCCATTTGTAGTTATATCAAACATACACCACATCTCTCATTTCATTTGTTTCCAAATAAAGGATCATATGCCTTCCAGTTCCAGTATTCCGGTCTTTTATCTTCTTCATCATTTGCCTTTCCAATAGTCAAGGTCTCGCAATACTAGGCTATTTAAATTATAAGAGTGAGAAACTCCCAAGTGTTTGAGCAAATCTAAATTCATATCAAGCAACATTGTGCAAAAGCCAAACCATAATTGTCATGATAACTTATGCATGAGGAATGAAAGCTGCTTAAACAGTCACAACCATTATCTTCCCCACATACCCATTGTGGCTTCCATGACCTCCTTTGTCATTAAGACGAAGCACCCCACAAGGCAAGCCCATGTCATCATGAAGCTACAACCATAAAAAACTTGTAAAGAACAGTGACATCAATGTTATCAATTAAACAGAACTTTTTTAAATTCCATTAAATAGAATAATTACCACAAGCACACGATTAAGAGGTAACTTATAATAAGCTGCAAGTGGTCCAGTCTGCAATTAATAGAAGAAATGCACAAGTCATTGCATAAAACTGATAGCTGTGAGAATTGAAACATAAAGAAAAGTTAACATCACTAACACAATTCACTAATTCAGTAGGCTAGTATTCATCTAGTAGTGAGAATCAGAGAAGAAATCAGGTATGGTGCAGAGTAAAGCTTTAAAAAAGAAAGCACCGTCCATATCACATCAAAGATAGTTGCCCTCGTTGTTATTGGTGCAATATCAAGTTTCATGTAAAAGTTAAAAGTCTCAGTCACTTACGGATTCACCACTAAGATTCATGTAAGTTTGAGGCTTTGCAAGGAAAACAGGGACTTCACCAACAAAACCTGATATTGATTACCAAATATCAATGAATTTGACACAAAGTGACGAAAAAATATTGTAGAACATACACAAAGTGAGCAAGCTTGCCTTGGCCGAAGATAGCTTTGCAATGAACCTTGTTCATTGAAATCCCTTGTGATTCAGCAAATGCATCAATCAGCTCAAACCCCACCTGATACAAACCAAGTTAAGAATGTATTTTGAAGTTAAATAAAATTTAAAGAAACTGAAATTGGGGTCTTGAGATGCATAAAATTTTGTATGTTACATTGTGTCTGGTTCCTCTATACTTATCTCCAGGGTTGCCCAAGCCTACAAAGAGCCATGGTTGCGGAGCAGCAGTGCTAAAGCAACGCCTACTTAACCTGTTAAGCATCATCTTTCATGTTCTGTAATGCCTCCACTGGGCTACAAAACTATAACTCAAGGAAAAACAAGGAAAAATACAACAACAACCAAGCCTTAGTCTCAAAATTTTGGATTCAGCTATGGGTCCCCAAAAATAAAAAAAGAGTACTCTTCTTCACCAAGCTCTGGTCACCTGCAATGATTTTGTTCAAAAGTAATAAGAAAATTGATCGAAAGAGGAGACCCTTATATAGGCATGATATATACAAAAGCGCTGCCCAAAAAGAATTAGAAATCCTCGTAATGAGCAATGATAGGGAAATAACTTTTAACACAACTTACTAAAGTGATAAATTGTGATTTAGGCAACATTGCTTTAATAAGTGCCCACCGCTGACAACACTTTTTATTATTCAATGATCACAACAGGCCACACCAACAATTGTGGAGAAGAGAAAAAAAATTTGTTTCTAGACTAACTGTATTAGAACCCATGTGAGACCCTCACCAGCACACCTATTTCCAGAATTCAAAGCTCAAAAAGGCCAATGAAGATTATACAGTTATACATACAGCCAATTTATAAATGCACAATCTTTAAATATTTTAAAAATCCAAACCATACTTGCTTGCTTTTTCAATTGAAATTGCCCCAATTCGATTACATCCAAATATAAAATAAACTACAAGATAACAAACATTACGAGCGATTATAATTTCCCGATTATCTAAAGGCCTCAATCAGTCTATGAATAAGAAAGATGCTTAGAAACAGCTATTGTAACTTTAAATGAATACCATGATTTATGAAGTGAATGAAATTGGCTATGAGATGAAATTTCAGGTACATTAACGAGTGCTCACCAAGTGTTTGAGAAAATGTCTAAATAGTTTTCAAATATTGTTTCGGAATACAAAACTAAAATCTTATTTTGATAATTCAGACAACAAATTTTATTACCACAAAACATAGGAAACAAGGAAACTCAAAAACCTTGGCCAGAACAAACATCACACAAAGCAGAGCACAAGCTCAAGCACAACCCACAATATATATACACTCAAACACTTTGCAACACCTAACACCATAGCTCACTACAAAAGTGTTAAAAATCACAAAAACTAAAAAATTCCAAACGATAAAATCACATTCTTTGATTCCGTAGTAACTTCATTCAACTCCATAACCCAAAGATATACAGCCAATTTATAAATGCACAATCTTTAAATATTTTAAAAATCCAAACCATACTTGCTTGCTTTTTCAATTGAAATTGCCCCAATTCGATTACATCCAAATATAAAATAAACTACAAGATAACAAACATTACGAGCGATTATAATTTCCCGATTATCTAAAGGCCTCAATCAGTCTATGAATAAGAAAGATGCTTAGAAACAGCTATTGTAACTTTAAATGAATACCATGATTTATGAAGTGAATGAAATTGGCTATGAGATGAAATTTCAGGTACATTAACGAGTGCTCACCAAGTGTTTGAGAAAATGTCTAAATAGTTTTCAAACATTGTTTCGGAATACAAAACTAAAATCTTATTTTGATAATTCAGACAACAAATTTTATTACCACAAAACATAGGAAACAAGGAAACTCAAAAACCTTGGCCAGAACAAACATCACACAAAGCAGAGCACAAGCTCAAGCACAACCCACAGCCTACAATATATATATACACTCAAAACACTTTGCAACACCTAACACTATAGCTCACTACAAAAGTGTTAAAAATCACAAAAACTAAAAAATTCCAAACGATAAAATCACATTCTTTGATTCCGTAGTAACTTCATTCAACTCCATAACCCAAAGATAATTTCAGCTATTTTAATCCAACCAAAAAAATTGCACATTGACCAAAGAAAACAAAAGGAGAGAGAGACAGAGAGAACCTACTGTCAGCGTGGCCGTCGCCGCTGCCTTGGACCTGACCTGGGGCCTTCGACAGACTGAGTCACGGTCTGGGTGGAGAGCAGAGGAGAGGTGGCTGGGCTAGTGGCTAGTGAAGGGATGGGTTCGTTTAAGCGGTGTCGTTTAAGCTGCACAGAACCAAACTTTAAGTTGTAATTTGCAATTTGCCTTTTTCTTTTTTCTTTTTTCAATTTGCAGATGTTTTGATACTGTTTAGGCCAATGTGAGTGGAATGATTTAATTGGAGAACCTAAAACCGGTTTGGATTGAGGGAAGCAAAGAGAACCAAGGAGTAGATCTAAAAACCTCATAAACTAGCCCAGTGGGATTGGCTGAATGGTTGTCTTGAATAGAGGTAAACAAGCCCGAGTTTGATTCTAGCACTTTGAAAAAACTCTTTGGGCCAGTGATTTACCTCTACCCACCCATCGCGACAGTGATTAGTTCCTTAGTTGAAGGTTTTTGGGATATACCAAGTCTAAGACCCAAAAAAAAAAAATTCATAAATTTTTCATACCATACATACCATTTCACTTCATTAACCTGCATATATGTCTTTAGGGTAACAATGTAATTTTAACATAATTTTGTTAGGTCAATCATTTCAAGCACCGGCAAAATCAAACTATTTTCTTAGGGGGCCAATGTGTATAAATTAGTGTCTATTTGAGAACAGCTTATTTAGTTGAAACTGAAATTTTTTTGCTGAAAATACGGTAGATAAAGTTAAGAGTTAGCTAAATAGTACAGTAGAACTTATAAATAGTATCAAAACGTACAGTGAGACCCATGCATGTTAGCAAAAAAAACTGAAAGTATAGATAAGCATATGCACACTTAGTATTTATCTTTTATTTTTCATAGAGATTGCAAAAAAGTGGAAGGAATTTTTAAAAATTTAGGCTCCCCTCTCCCCCCTCTTTGCCAAGGGACAATGAAAAGTTGGAGTGAAAGGGTGGATCACCATTTTTATATTTGAATTTATTTTTAATTGCATAGGTGTGTTTATTTTAGTTTTAGTTTTATTTATTTATTTGGAGAGTCTTGTTTTAGTTTTCGCTGAATGAGTAATGTTAAAGAATATTTTTCTAAGTATTTTTGAAATGTACTAAAAGTGAATCTAAAAAATTTTTTTGATTTGTGGTGAGCTTTATCTAGAGTGGTAATTTTCTCTCGGAAATAATGTTTATTTAATTTAAAGCTTATTACTAGTTGCTTCTCCAAAAAAAAAAAAAAAAGCTTATTACTAGTTTGTATAAACACGCTAAAATAAAATGATTTATTTAGGTTATTGCTCTTTCCCTACTTGCTGTACACAAAAAAATAATAATAATAATGCTAATAATAAACAAATAAATAAATTGTTTCCATTGTCATGGTGGGAGAAAATTTGAATTTTTAGGTTATGTTGGGCTTCTAAAAATGAGTTAGCTTAAACTCGGTTATGGAGTTAGAAGGCCTATTATAATTTTTTATCAGATTTATTCGTGGGCTTTGTACAACTTGTTTATATGGGCTTGGACCCTATATAATGCGTTGTTATGATGCATTGATAGCAGAATAAAAGACAGCTCTAGCGATGGTCAGAATTTTGGTATTAGCTGTGAATGAAGAAATGCAAAATATCCTAAAACTCGGTGTCGGTTGTTGTCTATCTAGAATTAAGGAGCTATTTGTAAAATAATAATAATAAATTAAGGAGATAATGAATTGATGATGAATAATTGGCTTACATGCCCATCCAAAACATCATAAAAAATACTACTCATTAAAGTCTTACATCTGCTATTTTTTTGTTTTTTCCTTTAATTTTTTGTTTTATTATCTTACATGTTAATTGTTATGTGTGAATAATTTTTATGTATGTAAGATGTATAGTTTATTACTTTTTTATTTTATTTAATTGGGACTATAGTTCAATTGGTTGAGCTAGGAGGCCATTACGCTATAAAATTAAAAAATGAAGAATAAAAAACGTTCAAAATCTTTTTTTTTTTTAGAGAGTTTCAACCTATAATATCTATTCCGAATAATAGCTTTTCATCATCAGATTAAGATACCAATAAAAAAAAATGTTCAATTAGTTACAAAGGGGAGCAACTTTGTCTACAAAATTGAACACAAAAGCATTAACCTATGAATAGAAGGAGTTAGAGCATAATTACAACATGCAAAGGAAATGAACTTTAAAAATAAAAAATAAATTCAATAGTTATAATGGAAGATGAGAGATTTAAATCATGTATGTCTCTATTTTTTTTTATACAATATAGAAATTTTAGTCTAGTCTGATCTAAGTGCATATGTATGTCTTTATTTGAAACACTAAGATGTGTCAATTGAATTACAAGGTTCTTGGCAACGATGATGAGCTTCAAAATAGGAAAATTTAGAGCGATAAGATAAGGGAGATTGCATTCTTAGAAGGAAAAAAAAATGAAAGAAGAAGATAAGGGAGATTGAGAGAGGTTATCCACGCGAGGCTTTTAATTTATTTGGCCCAAAAACATTGTTTTGTGGTACAATAATAAATGAGAGCGGTTTAAGGTTGTCAAACATTGCTTCAATGATCCCAACTACTTGGCTTTGATAGAGATCTCAAAGAATGTCGAAAATCCGTAGAAATTTCTATTTACTTCTCTTTTTATTTTATTTAAGAGTTTTTGTAATTAAGTCATGTGTTTATGAAAAAATTAAATTAGTTTTGTTCAGTGTGGATTTTGGGTAATTTGGTCATTGTAGGCTACTTGGTTGGCTTCCCTGTATTTATTTATTTAATTTTTTTTTGACTTCCTTGTAAGGGATTATATCAACAAAACATTTAAAGCAACTTTACTATTTCTTGAGACACTTATGGGCTCATCAATCTTCTATATTATCGGGAAGATAAATTAATCATTTATTGGAGTAATTTAATGTGATTTTTTGAAACAGGTGTCACTTGTTTATTGAGAAAAAAAATACCAAAACAGATGCTGAGTTGATATTACCAAAACATGGTATATTACTATATTTTCTCGTTTTGTTGATTAGGCTTTAGAATGGGCCGTTGCAAAAAATTGGTCCTCGACGTTGTCTAATTCCAAGGTCAAGATGGCAAGTCTATAATAATCAAATAGAACAAAACATGCAAATAAGGGTTTTCTTGTGGCAATTACCATTGTGAATTTTCCTATGCTTAATTAACATGGGTTCTTAAGGAACGTACAATGATCATGAGGAGCACAACCCATAGCATCATGTTTGTATTTTTACATACTATAAAAACATGAGTTTAGGATAATTCTTAAATCTTTATTCCTTTAGACCATGAAGTTGTTGATAATATATTTTACATATCTTTTAATTTGTTTATTTATTATTTATCAAACTTGCAGCTAATGAAAAAGTCTATCGTGAGATTTTGATTTTGGAGGAGACCAAAAAAACCCTTATTTAAAATAAGATCAATAGTGATGTGTTGTTTTGATTTGTCTTGTTTTGTCTTTCTTGTTTGGCGTTTATTTGAGGATTAGAACCTATTGAAGTTATTTTGTTTTTTAACTCAAATTTTATTCTATTAAGTTGATAGAAAATGAAAATGTGTAGCATATACAATCTTTTGTCCACTATGTTTTTATTTTTTTGGGATTAAATTTATTGCCACTTTATTTCCTAGAAAAATGAGCTGGTTATATATGATTTATAAGTATTTTAGAAATAAAGAGAGATTGTGGGTGGATTATGAATGATTTATAAATATTTTAGAAATAAAGTTGGTTTCAAAAGTTCAAGTAAAAATCCATGGATTTGGGTTGTTGGATTGCACTTATAATGAGAAAATGAAGTGTGAAAATTTGGAGCCACAGGTATTGTCTAATGATGATGACGGTGAGCGGTGGGAAAGTTACAAGAGAGTTGGGCAAGGAGGCATTGGTGAGAGAGAAATAGATGGAGAGGGTGAGACAAGAAAGTGAGGAGATTTGCTCAATAATTTATTGTAATTGTTAGGTTCTAAGACTTCAGAAACTAATGTATTAGAATTTTAATTTGTATTATGTTGGCAAACCATGATCAAAACATAGAGTCTAGATTTAGGCTTGCTCAAAGTATGTTTATTTGTAAAACTGGAATCGAGTGATTACAGAATTTATTGGACTAAATTTGCAAGACTCAACCGATCGAAAATTAGACTCGATCTATCGAACCACGTGCAAATTTATTTTTCTGCAAAATTCTAATTCAGCCCAAACTCTACTTAAACATATTGGGTTTCAAGTAAAATACTCCTGGTATATAAAGGAAACCCTAAAGATGTTTTTATAAGTTTTATAGAGAGATTAGAGTGTATCTTGTGCCTCTTTTATAGATCTAGGGTTTTGTATCCAAAAGCTCTCTAAGGTTGTTGTTTATGTTGTGTGCGTGAATCTCTTTCGAGATCTAAATGTATTTACCTTTATACATACTTAGGGTTATCAATATCAAGATTGATGTCGAGAACTTGACAATCGTTTCAATTGCTGCATAAAGAGTTTAAAGAAAAACACAAGTGGGAGTACTTGTGGTTGTGAATCTAAGAAAGAAGTAGTTCATGGACTTGAAGTTGTCATGTGGTCGTGATAGTAAGTTTTCTACTCAAGGTAGCAATAGGATGTTAGTGGTCTAAGTCGCTATTGTAAAACTTTAATTCTTTCATAGTGGATTTGTTTTACCTTAAGGATAGCTAGGTTAAATCCTCCCAAAGTTTTTTATCAGGTTGATTTCCTGAGTTATCATATCGTTATGTTATTTATATTTCGCACTGTTTAATGACATGATCTATTTGTGTTAACCTAGATTTGAATAATTTACTTAAGTTAATCACTTAGCTAAATAACTGGGTTAATCTGTTTGTGTTTAGGGGGGGTCTAAAAACGTATAGTAATGATCTTGTTTATTTTGTGTTTGGATGAGATTTAGGAGGTGAGATTATTTTTTATTTAAGTTTGTTTAGAAATAAAATTTTAATGAAAAAAGTCCATAAATATTGTAAAAAAAAAAATTACGATATATTTGTTTGTTTATGCCATTTTTCAAATTTAAGGTATTTACTTTAATTTATAGTTTTTAAGTTATTTAAGTACGTGTAATTGTAAATCCACATGACATGATTTTTTTGTTTGAGGAACCGCATGACATGATTTGATTAGGCCAATTAGCATATTTGACATGCTTGGTTGGAATTTAATGAGCACGACAAAATAGAGGGCTGCTAATCAAAACCAACCCCTAATGTCAAGGGAGCGTATCAAAAATTTTAAAGGTTAGGGATAAAATTAAAATGACCAAAAACTTTAAGGGTGTAAAACATTTCATTGTAAAATTTGGTCAAGGAAACATTTTAAACACCATGATTGTTTCACTGTAAATTTTGGCCAAACTTGAAAATATTTTTCGTTGTCCGTAAAACTATTTGTAAAATATTTCACAAAACACGTAGTGGCTCTCCCTTTCTATTTGGTGGCTAGATTGTCATTTCGGTTGCCGGATTGCTGACTATATTGACTGGATTGCTAGTTTTAGACATCAGAATGTTGACATCAGTTGTTGGACCGATTGCTAGTTTTTGTGATTTGTGCTTAAAATTTTTTACCTCTCACATCAAACACCTGAAAATATTGTATTCAAAATGTGTTTCAACTTAGAATGTTTTCATTATTTGAATATATTTTAAAGCGAACAAACAAAATGTTAGTCTTTGCTATAATAGAAAAAAAAGTTAATTATATGATTTGTATCTAAATATAAGTTTGTTAATATAGAAAAATGTGAAGTTATATGCAGGTGTATCTAAATATAAGTTTGTTGAAACGGTAAAAGTAAAGTATTTGGATCAATTTAGCTAAAATTGTATTATATTTTGATTAACCCTTATTTAAAATAAGATCAATAGTGATGTGTTGTTTTGATTTGTCTTGTTTTGTCTTTCTTGTTTGGCGTTTATTTGAGGATTAGAACCTATTGAAGTTATTTTGTTTTTTAACTCAAATTTTATTCTATTAAGTTGATAGAAAATGAAAATGTGTAGCATATACAATCTTTTGTCCACTATGTTTTTATTTTTTTGGGATTAAATTTATTGCCACTTTATTTCCTAGAAAAATGAGCTGGTTATATATGATTTATAAGTATTTTAGAAATAAAGAGAGATTGTGGGTGGATTATGAATGATTTATAAATATTTTAGAAATAAAGTTGGTTTCAAAAGTTCAAGTAAAAATCCATGGATTTGGGTTGTTGGATTGCACTTATAATGAGAAAATGAAGTGTGAAAATTTGGAGCCACAGGTATTGTCTAATGATGATGACGGTGAGCGGTGGGAAAGTTACAAGAGAGTTGGGCAAGGAGGCATTGGTGAGAGAGAAATAGATGGAGAGGGTGAGACAAGAAAGTGAGGAGATTTGCTCAATAATTTATTGTAATTGTTAGGTTCTAAGACTTCAGAAACTAATGTATTAGAATTTTAATTTGTATTATGTTGGCAAACCATGATCAAAACATAGAGTCTAGATTTAGGCTTGCTCAAAGTATGTTTATTTGTAAAACTGGAATCGAGTGATTACAGAATTTATTGGACTAAATTTGCAAGACTCAACCGATCGAAAATTAGACTCGATCTATCGAACCACGTGCAAATTTATTTTTCTGCAAAATTCTAATTCAGCCCAAACTCTACTTAAACATATTGGGTTTCAAGTAAAATACTCCTGGTATATAAAGGAAACCCTAAAGATGTTTTTATAAGTTTTATAGAGAGATTAGAGTGTATCTTGTGCCTCTTTTATAGATCTAGGGTTTTGTATCCAAAAGCTCTCTAAGGTTGTTGTTTATGTTGTGTGCGTGAATCTCTTTCGAGATCTAAATGTATTTACCTTTATACATACTTAGGGTTATCAATATCAAGATTGATGTCGAGAACTTGACAATCGTTTCAATTGCTGCATAAAGAGTTTAAAGAAAAACACAAGTGGGAGTACTTGTGGTTGTGAATCTAAGAAAGAAGTAGTTCATGGACTTGAAGTTGTCATGTGGTCGTGATAGTAAGTTTTCTACTCAAGGTAGCAATAGGATGTTAGTGGTCTAAGTCGCTATTGTAAAACTTTAATTCTTTCATAGTGGATTTGTTTTACCTTAAGGATAGCTAGGTTAAATCCTCCCAAAGTTTTTTATCAGGTTGATTTCCTGAGTTATCATATCGTTATGTTATTTATATTTCGCACTGTTTAATGACATGATCTATTTGTGTTAACCTAGATTTGAATAATTTACTTAAGTTAATCACTTAGCTAAATAACTGGGTTAATCTGTTTGTGTTTAGGGGGGGTCTAAAAACGTATAGTAATGATCTTGTTTATTTTGTGTTTGGATGAGATTTAGGAGGTGAGATTATTTTTTATTTAAGTTTGTTTAGAAATAAAATTTTAATGAAAAAAGTCCATAAATATTGTAAAAAAAAAAATTACGATATATTTGTTTGTTTATGCCATTTTTCAAATTTAAGGTATTTACTTTAATTTATAGTTTTTAAGTTATTTAAGTACATGTAATTGTAAATCCACATGACATGATTTTTTTGTTTGAGGAACCGCATGACATGATTTGATTAGGCCAATTAGCATATTTGACATGCTTGGTTGGAATTTAATGAGCACGACAAAATAGAGGGCTGCTAATCAAAACCAACCCCTAATGTCAAGGGAGCGTATCAAAAATTTTAAAGGTTAGGGATAAAATTAAAATGACCAAAAACTTTAAGGGTGTAAAACATTTCATTGTAAAATTTGGTCAAGGAAACATTTTAAACACCATGATTGTTTCACTGTAAATTTTGGCCAAACTTGAAAATATTTTTCGTTGTCCGTAAAACTATTTGTAAAATATTTCACAAAACACGTAGTGGCTCTCCCTTTCTATTTGGTGGCTAGATTGTCATTTCGGTTGCCGGATTGCTGACTATATTGACTGGATTGCTAGTTTTAGACATCAGAATGTTGACATCAGTTGTCGGACCGATTGCTAGTTTTTGTGATTTGTGCTTAAAATTTTTTACCTCTCACATCAAACACCTGAAAATATTGTATTCAAAATGTGTTTCAACTTAGAATGTTTTCATTATTTGAATATATTTTAAAGCGAACAAACAAAATGTTAGTCTTTGCTATAATAGAAAAAAAAGTTAATTATATGATTTGTATCTAAATATAAGTTTGTTAATATAGAAAAATGTGAAGTTATATGCAGGTGTATCTAAATATAAGTTTGTTGAAACGGTAAAAGTAAAGTATTTGGATCAATTTAGCTAAAATTGTATTATATTTTGATTATAATGCTTTTTTTACAAATCCAGCTGGTTGTAACAGTGCTATGAAGCTTGATAAAATTAGTGACATTTACTAAAATGGATGTTTACATAAAATCTGTCATCTAGTTTTTTTTTGGTTGGATAAGAAAATCTGTCATCTAGTTGGAAATACAATTGGTTTATTTATTTATTTTTTATGGTCTAGTCGGAAAAACATTGGGTAAAGTGGTAAACTATAAACTGTACAAGATGCGGAAAGCTAATAAAATAAAAATCTCTTAACAATTTTGGTAGAAAAACATTCATTTTGGTCAAAAGTCATAGCACATAAGATAGTGACAGTTTTTTTTTTTTTTGAGTAAAAGATAGTGACAGTTATTATTACTAATCTAGCAGAAAATCAAACACAGAAATCAATATAAAAAAATAATCATTAATCCAAGAATAGATTAAAAATCCAATAGTGGAAGGAAACACTGAATTCCAAAACTCAATAATCTTTTAGTTAAAAAAATTGAATTTTAAGAGTGCTTTTGGTAAAAGCTTATTTGAGCTTTTGTGGAATCTTATTTATATTTTATATACTAAAATATATAATTTTTGATAATTTATGTATTAAATATATTAATAAAAAGTTAAAAATTAGCTTCTTTTCAAAAGCTAAAAGTTAAACTATTAGCATAAGAAACTAATACAAAAAGTAAAAAGCAAAAAACAAATAAATTGGACCAAACACACTCTAAATATCTTGCTAAGCTCAAAATTTTTTTTTATATATAAAAAATGCTGTAATAACATGCCTTATAAGATTGTGAACAACATAATTTCCCTCAAATCAATTCGATTTGAGAAAAACTAAACTACAGAAAGACTATTAAAATTTTTGCTGTCTCGTATTAAAAAATCAAAGAAAACCATAAAAAAATATTCATTTGAGAGAATTGGTTACCAACTCCGAATCAATTGGTAAAATAATTTATCATCAAATAAACAATTTAAATCAAACTATACTTATAAAAAAAAAACTTTAAATTTGATGGTTTTATTAAAAAAAAAATGATTGTGCTAATAAAAAATAAGAATAAGAAAAAGGAAAAAAGTAGGGCTTGTCTTGAATGGTAAATATTATTAATTGATTTCCCTCCAAAAATAAGTGTGGAAAGGGTTTTTTTTATTAATCATAAAAATACAGCTAATCATCCATTCATAGCATTTCTCTTTTGCCTAAAATATCCTACCCCACTCGCTCCCTTCACTTTCTTCATAATCCCTAACCTCTCCTCTCTCTCTCTCTCCACAACACAACACATTCACACACACTCTCTCTCTCTGTCTCTCACAAAATAAGAGAGAGGCTTTCGTGTATAACCAAAAATGTGCTAATAAAAAATAAGAATAAGAAAAAGGAAAAAAGTAGGGCTTGTCTTGAATGGTAAATATTATTAATTGATTTCCCTCCAAAAATAAGTGTGGAAAGGGTTTTTTTTATTAATCATAAAAATACAGCTAATCATCCATTCATAGCATTTCTCTTTTGCCTAAAATATCCTACCCCACTCGCTCCCTTCACTTTCTTCATAATCCCTAACCTCTCCTCTCTCTCTCTCTCCACAACACAACACATTCACACACACTCTCTCTCTCTGTCTCTCACAAAATAAGAGAGAGGCTTTCGTGTATAACCAAAAACCCTAACTCGTTCACCAAAAACACAAAACAAACAAAAAAAAAAAAAAAAAAAATAATGGATCCCGAGTCGACTCAGTTGCAGCAAGCGCAACTCGCCGTCATACTCGGCCCCGACTCAGGTCCCTTCGAGACCTTGATCTCTCACCTCATGTCCTCCTCCAACGAGCTCCGTTCCCAGGCCGAGTCGCTCTTCAACCTCTGCAAGCAGACCGATCCCGACTCGCTCTCCCTCAAGCTCGCCCACCTCCTCCAGTTCTCCGCCCACCTCGAGGCGCGCGCCATGTCCGCCATCCTCCTCCGCAAGCAGCTCACGCGCGACGACTCCTACCTCTGGCCGCGCCTCAACGTTTCCACTCAGTCCTCGCTCAAATCGATTCTGCTGTCGTCGCTGCAGCGGGAGGAGTCGAAGTCGATCTCCAAGAAGCTTTGCGACACCGTTTCGGAGCTCGCCTCCGGGATCTTGCCCGATAACGGCTGGCCGGAGCTGCTGCCGTTCATGTTCCAATGCGTCTCGTCCGATTCTCCGAAGCTGCAGGAATCGGCTTTCCTGATCTTCGCGCAGCTGTCGCAGTACATCGGCGACACGCTCGCTCCGCATATCAAGAACCTGCACGCCGTGTTCTTGCAGTGCTTGACGTCGTCGTCGAGCTCCGACGTGAAGATCGCCGCGTTGAATGCCGTGATCAATTTCATTCAGTGCTTGTCGAGTTCGGCTGATCGCGACCGGTTCCAGGACCTCCTGCCGGCGATGATGACGACGCTGACCGAGGCGTTGAATAACGGTAACGAGGTGACGGCGCAGGAGGCCTTGGAGCTTTTGATCGAGCTCGCCGGGACCGAGCCGAGGTTTCTACGGCGGCAGCTTGTGGACGTGGTGGGATCGATGCTGCAGATAGCCGAAGCCGACGGGTTAGAGGAGGGAACGAGGCATTTGGCGATCGAGTTCGTGATAACCCTCGCGGAGGCGAGGGAGCGAGCTCCAGGGATGATGAGGAAGTTGCCACAATTCATAAGCAGACTCTTTGCTATCCTGATGAAGTTGCTCCTCGATATCGAGGACGATCCTGCGTGGCATAGCGCCGAGACTGAGGACGAGGACGCTGGCGAGACGAGCAATTACAGTGTTGCACAGGAGTGTTTGGACCGGTTGTCAATTTCTTTGGGAGGCAATACGATTGTTCCCGTGGCGTCTGAGCAGCTTCCCGTGTATTTGGCAGCTCCTGAGTGGCAGAAACACCATGCTGCCTTGATTGCACTTGCACAAATTGCTGAGGGTTGCGCCAAGGTATTGAAATGCTAGTACTGTTTGCTTATTTCTGATAATGAAATGTGATTATTTTTTTAGTTCTAATATATTTGGAATGTGAATTTAGAGAATGTTAACTATGATTTTTTGATTTGTTGTCATATAATAGATGATGGGCTTTTGATAATCAATATTCAGTAATGGAAATGGTGATGTTAATTAATTTTAGAATACTATTTGAGTATGGATTGTAGTTAGAAGCTTCACATGCTTGATATGACACTGGCAGTGAATTCCACTCTGGCAATGAGTTCTCCATTGTGTTTCGTTAGTTATTCACTGTCACTGCCTTTTGGGTAACTTGAATAGGGATGTTTTGGAGATTGAAGGAAGCCCAATGTTTAAAGTTGAGTTTTTGGTCAGTTACTTTAATTTGATAATGCCACATGAAATAGATTAATGGAAAATGGAAATATTCTTATCATTGTTTGCAAACACACCTCTACTGGAAGTACTTTTCTTTGTTGTGATTCTTATTCTGTACCTTATGTTCACCTGATGAAGTTTATTGCGGTTTACTTTTATACTTTTATGATGATTATGTTCTACTTGGCAGAGTGTTTTGCAGATCAAACTTTCTCTGCTAGTTAAATGGATTATATTCCTTTGTTGTTTTAGTGATTTTTTATTATCTGTTCCTATTTATACAGGTGATGATAAAAAACTTGGACCATGTTTTGGCAATGGTTTTAAATTCTTTCCAACACCCACACCCCCGTGTGAGGTGGGCAGCTATCAATGCAATTGGGCAATTGTCCACAGATTTGGGTCCAGACTTGCAAGTTCAGTATCATGGGCAGGTGCTGCCAGCACTTGCTGCATCTATGGATGATTTCCAGAATCCTAGAGTACAGGTTAGTTGCTTTTGTTGGCATTTCGTGCTTTTTCCTGAATTGGCGTCTAGATTTCTCTATGAACTGTTCTTATGTTACCTTGCAAAAAAGACTAGTGTCTTACCTATCAAAAAAGAAAAAACAAAAAAAAAAAAGCAATGAGATATAACAAGAATCAGATAATGCTTAATCTAATGTATTAGCATAGATTGCACCTGCTTTTAGACTCTGATCAGATTAATGTGTGTTAGAATAAGATTTTTCCCCCCTTATTTACTTTTGTTGATCATCAGTCATCAATGGAATAAACCTTGGTATGTGAGTAGTGGTCATGCTAGAGCCAATAGAAACTTTAGGAATAAAATTTGTTGAATAAAATGATCTGGTAGTCTGGAATTTATATTACTAGGGACTTTCTTTGGTTGCAGCCTTCACTTTAGCTGTTAAGATATAAAAATGCTTATTAAAAAGAAGCTGTTAAGATATAAAAATAAGTAATCTAAAAAGTTCCTTGTCTGTTTTCTAGTACCTACTGAATTCTTGAAGTGATTTTAGCTACTTTCTAACTTAAATGAGTCCAAAAATTAGCCAATATTAATTGTTAAATAGTGGTGTTTTGCACCTAATTATACATGTGAACAGTGATAGATAATTTGTGAAGTTCTCTTGAATAGGAAATTTATATTTACCCATCTAGTAAATATGAGGTTTTGTGGTCAATGGATTGGAATGTAATTATACCAATATCTTGTTAGCATGGCTTGCTTTTGGAGCATTACTCTGTATAAACTTCCTGTTTAGTTTAAAAGATGTAGCTTTTTTCTCATAATTGTTTGACATTCTAATAACTTTCTATTCAACGTCTCTTTATATGTTTTCTTTTTGAAAATTAAGTCTTGATCTAGGTGTAATTTTAAATCAAAATGATGAAATCAAGCTTTTTAATTTATGCTTGGATAAAAAATTGGAGTAATGCTCCAAGTGCAAGCCACACTGACAAGATGTTCCCCTCCTAGTGTTTCCGTTGGCAATACAGGGTTCAAATCCCCCCACCCTTAACTATCGTTTTAGTAAGAAAATTGGACTATGCCTTCCTCTAACTGTGCTTCTGATGGCATCCTTTCTGCACATGGCTTCTAACTTAATCCAGTGTATTTGGAATCTAAATTGCATCTAGCATCTTCTACATAGTTCTCTGAAGCAACGGATTTATACGCACCTTTGGTAATTTGTTTGAAATAAATGGTGCAAGAGGGGGCCTTTAAATAACACAGCAAATAACAAGACATAAATTTAATTTGACTAATAACACCCTTTTGATCCCTTTTTATTGTCTAAATCCATTTGGTTGGCATGTTAAATGGATAAAGTCTATAAATCCAATCTTAGGGAAATGGTATATGTTTTTTCTTTGAGTATGACATAACAAATTTAAGAGTTCTTTGTGAATGACATAGCAAGACCTTATTTTGCTTCCATGCTACCTATTAAGTGGTTGAATTGTTTTTGCATTTATACAGAAATCTTTGGTCTCTTGGTATTTACTACATTATTGTTGTTGGTTCTTGAGGTCTACTGGGTGATTTTTGTTTTCTCAAAATTTTGTTTATCTACAGGCACATGCTGCTTCAGCGGTGCTCAACTTCAGTGAAAACTGCACTCCAGATATCTTGACACCCTACTTAGATGGAATAGTGAGCAAATTGCTTGTACTACTGCAGGTATCTCAAACAAACAAACAAAAATACTTTACCATCAGTACATCTGTATGAAATTGAATAATTTCTTCTATACCTTATTGTCTTATATGCATCTTGCAGAATGGGAAACAAATGGTGCAAGAGGGTGCCCTGACTGCTTTGGCATCAGTTGCCGATTCATCTCAGGTACTTCATGAAATAATCTGGTCATTAATTTTGTTGCTAGCAAATGACCGTCTAACACTGAGGGTATACGTAGGAGCACTTCCAAAAATACTATGATGCGGTTATGCCTTACCTGAAAGCAATCTTGGTGAATGCCACTGACAAATCAAACCGCATGCTCCGAGCAAAATCCATGGAGTGCATTAGTTTAGTTGGAATGGCTGTTGGAAAGGAGAAGTTTAGGGATGATGCTAAGCAGGTAAGTAGCATTATATAAGTAGAACACTCCCTTATCTACCACTTTTCTCTCCAACCCCTTCACTCTCTTTTAGAATATGCATTTTAAATTCAGTTTGTTTCCTCCCAAGGGTCATTAAACGATTTTCTATGGTTTTTTGTAAGCATTAACATTTGCTTAGTTTGTTTTATTCATTGAGACTAAAGCCAGAACCTTTACTGTTTTCTCTCTTTATTTCATTCTCTAAGTCTTACATTTTCTCCCTTCCTCTCTCTCCCCTTTTCCTTTTCCTTTTCCTTTCACTTATATGGACCTCCTAATGGGTATTTTTCTTCTTTAAATATAATACCGTATAACTTAACATTACAAGTGTGTAGTAAAGTGTTCTTCCATATGGGGAAAGATGATGTAATTTGAGCCTTGCAACCGGTTTACTTGCTGCTGTCTTTTTCTTCCCCATCAAAATTTTGTTTTCTCTCTTTATATTTACTTTATTATAGGCAACTGTATCTAATGTTTTTTTTTTCCCCTTTTTTTTGGGTAACACAAGGTTATGGAAGTGCTTATGTCTTTGCAAGGATCTCAGATGGAGACAGATGATCCAACCACAAGTTACATGCTACAAGTATGTTGTCATCATTTAATATGTACAAAAAACATCATTGTATTATCTAACAATTATTATTGTTATTTTCTTTTTATGATACCTACACTATTATGTTGTAGGCATGGGCTAGACTCTGCAAGTGTTTGGGACAAGATTTTCTTCCTTATATGAGTGTTGTCATGCCCCCACTGCTTCAGTCTGCTCAACTTAAACCTGATGTAACCATTACATCTGCTGATTCCGATAATGATATTGAAGACTCTGATGATGAAAGGTCTGCACATTTTTTATACCTTTAAGTTCATTTAATACATACAAAATTAGAGTTATGAGTATGCAGTATATAATGTCTGTCTTTGTGTTCCCTTCTGGCATTATTTTTTTCCTACATTTTTTATTAATTATCTAAGCAAATCAAGGTTTCCTTATTTTTGCAACTTTGACAGGTATTGTTTTAGATCTCTTTTCTCTAATGTTCTTAATCTCTCTCTATTAATGAACACACACACACACGTGTCCATGCTTGTGTGCACCCAAATGCAAACAATACTGCACTTGCATATTTAAATGCCTATGATATTATTGCATTTGAAGTCCTTTCTTTGATGCTGTGATCATTGCATTTTAGGCAAGCTGTCTCTCAATGCTGGTGTTTGTCTTGCTAAATTGTATTGGTTATCATGCTAAGAGTTGTGGTTCTGTTGCAGTATGGAGACCATTACTCTTGGGGATAAAAGGATAGGGATCAAGACTAGTGTCCTGGAGGAAAAAGCTACAGCTTGTAATATGCTATGTTGCTATGCTGATGAGTTGAAAGAAGGATTCTTCCCATGGATTGATCAGGTTAGTCAAAGTGCATATTTTTTGGATTTTTCTTATTGGGATTTTGAACATCTCTGATAGTTACAGATTGATGCATCTGTTATGTAGGTGGCCCCAACTTTGGTTCCACTTCTCAAATTTTATTTCCATGAAGAAGTTAGGAAGGCAGCTGTTTCGGGTATATAATTGACTTTATTTTACTCTCCTTTTCTTTTCCTGACATTCCAATTCTTGCTAAATCTATTGATGGAGAACATCTTTTTTTTTTTTTTTTTTTTAATATTTTTTTTAAGCCATGCCGGAGCTACTGCGTTCTGCAAAATTAGCTGTGGAGAAGGGGCAAGCTCAAGGTCGTAATGAGTCCTATGTTAAGCAATTGTCTGACTATGTTGTTCCGGCTCTGGTGGAAGCATTACATAAGGTGATTGTTGTTTTGTTTAAGGTTTCTTGTGGATGGGCACCCCCCCCCCCCTCTCTCTCCCCCAAGCAGGTGGCCCCCTTTCCCTATTTGGCCTGATATTCATGTTCTGATGGTGTGGAATTTTTGTTTATATGATTCTTCTTGAGGGTGTTGAAGTATTTATTTATTTATTTTGCAGGAACCTGATACAGAGATCTGTGCAAGTATGTTGGATGCAATAAATGAATGCATACAGGTTTGCCAAACTCTATGATGTTTAATTACACAACCTCCACTGGCATCCAATTGTCATGTTTTTGAATTATTCTTCATCAAATACAATTAACTATCTTGAAATCACATTATCAGTGTAGAATTGCATTAGAATTATATAACTTTGTTATTTTCTGCTGGAGAATGACAAATTAATTAGGATTCGAAATATTCTATATTGGTTGAGATCTTACTGGATGGTTAAGCTAACTACTTATCTTTCCATCAAAATGTTTTTCTTTTAGAGGTGGAAATAAAGGGTTTGGCAGTTATATCTAGTTACATAAGAAAAAAATCAGGAGTGCACAATGCAAAGCAATCCTGTTGCCTGTAAATTTTATTATTCATTCTGTTGGATAATTGTGTCTATGTATATCTCTCCTTACTTGTGTTGTACCTTTGGTAGAGGATGTATTTTCCCAAATATGAGATGGATATGTAACAAAGTAATTTACTAATTAGATTATAAGTGTGCCAGAATGTTTGGTTGGTTAACAAAAAACTTGTTTCTTTTAGTAGCAGTCTCTTTTTACTAATACACTATTATTCCTTATAACGGAGTGTTCTCCAGTACACTCCCCCACCGCCCCCCCCCCCC
>NW_027069774.1:25648-28640 GCF_002906115.3 Quercus suber | reverse complement strand
GTCTCTCATTTTTTCTTCTTTAATCAATTCACTCTCCTCCGGCATCTAAAACTTCTTTCAGCTATTAATTTGGTCCTTCTCAGCTCCTGATCTCCTCTTTTTTTCTACTTGAACTAGCTTGTTTTGTGCAAAGAAGAAGAAGTTTTTGACCAAGTTAGATTTGTCACATTCTATGCTTTAACCATAGTTAATATTTTGACAATACATAAAATATCCTGTTTCTTGCCTTATTCCTTGTCACTTTAGGTGGGTGAAATCTTGGGAACTTTGATCAAAACATTCAAAGCCTCTTTCTTGCCCTTCTTTGATGAGCTGTCAACGTATCTCACACCTATGTGGGTAAGTTCTGCCACTTTTTTGGTTCACTCTCAGTTTTGATTTTGATATGTTTTGTTCCTCTAATACTCATTCTTGTGGACAATTGGAGTGTTTAATTTGTATGGGATCTTTCATTAAGGGCTCACTGTTGATAGGTTTTGTTCTTTCTTTTGCCAATGAGTTCTAGCTCAATTGGCCCTTCCTCCCCTTGCAAGTGCTAGGTGGAGGCTGAGGTCGTGGGTTCAAGACCCATGAGGTGCATTTAATGTTTGTGCTTGCTTTTGCAGTTTATCGTGTTGAACTGATGCCCTCACCAAATTGGTTTTTTGTTTTTTTTATTTTTTTATTGTTACTATTATTTATTTTTTGTTGTTTGGAAATTCTTTATATCGTCCTTGGCTTTAGTTGCATAGCCTGTTGCCATGTGCTAATTATTTTGGGTCCGTTTGGATACAACTTATTGTTGCTGAAAACACTGTAGCAAAATAGTGTTTGATTGTTCTTTCTTTTGCCAATGAGCTCTAGCTCAATTGGCCCTTCCTCCCCTTGCAAGTGCTAGGTGGAGGCTGAGGTTGTGGGTTCAAGACCCATGAGGTGCATTTAATGTTTGTGCTTGCTTTTGCAGTTTATCGTGTTGAATTGATGCCCTCACCAAATTGGTTTTTTGTTTTTGTTATTTTTTTTATTGTTACTATTATTTATTTTTTGTTGTTTGGAAAATATTCTTTATATTGTCCTTGGCTTTAGCTGCATAGCCTGTTGCCATGTGCTGATTATTTTGTATACATTTGGATACAACTTATTGTTGCTGAAAATTGATTGTTGTTGAAAACACTATAGCAAAATAGTTTTTAAATGTGTAAATAATACCGTAGGACTCTTTCTAAATATTTTTTAATGCATGAACAGTGCTACTACAGTGTGTAAACAGTGATAATTGTCTCTGCATAGTGATTTTACTGTTCATGCGTTGAGGAAAAAAACAAAGTTCCGAAACGTGAAATAAAAAACACAGCTGCAACTTTTATTGTTATCCAAACACATAGTTTGTAATCATCTAGTGGGCATGACATCAGTCTAATGGTTAATTGTAATGGTGAAAGTTGTGACCTCGCCAAAATGTGATTTTGGTTTGGTAAGCACCTTCTCCAAAGATCATAGTCAAACGCAGGATCTTCAATTGCTTTTTTAAGAAGCTATAAGCAGTGAGAATACAATCATCAGCAACAGTGGGTTTCAACTATTCTCCCTCTCTTTCAAGATAAATATTTGGTAGCAAATATTTAGAATGTGATACAATAGTGTATAGGTATATTTTTGGTGCATTTTAAGTTTTTTTTTTTTTTTTTTCTAGTGAAATCTATGAAACACTATTTTTGAGACAGGTAACAAAGGAATAGACTAATTAGGACCTGGCAGTGTAACTTTGATGTGGGTTGATCAATAATCCGTAGGAGGAGAAGACTCAAGTGGATGAAGTGCATGGACCCTAGAGGAAGGTCACAACTTATGAAAAATTGTAGATATGGCCTGAAATAGAGTGTTGTTGTGAGCAAATATATTTTGTGTTGACTTGAATGTCTGGTTCAAAGTTTTCTTGAGTGTAGTTAACATCATTGCTCATGGAAGGTTGCATCTACATGATAGATCTTTAGTATTTCTTTGGAATCTCCTACCCAGGTTTCATATAACATCTCTTGCTTTCTTTTGGTATGACTTGGCCACTGCTTGTTATCTCTTCTGGTTTATTTTGAAATCACATCATGTGTAGTAAATCAGAGACAATTCATGTTTTTGTGTGTGTGTGTATAAATCTTTTGTAAAATACGTACAATGTATCTAAATTAATTTGGCAGATGTCAGCTTATTTTCTTGTGGGATGTCCTGTACCTTTACAGATTCTTGCTACAAGTTCTCTAATTTTGATTTGCTGTGATGATATTTTGTTTTGTGAACGCTATTTTTCACTGTTTGTGTTTTGTGATCAGTTATTTTTGCCCCCTCGAATAATGTGTTTTGTTCTGATTATAGGGTAAGGATAAGACACCTGAAGAGAGGAGGATTGCAATTTGCATCTTTGATGATGTGGCAGAACAGTGTCGTGAAGCAGCACTTAAGTATGCTCTAGCTTAGTGTGTACTTTGAATAATGAACGTCATAAAGAAATTAATATAATCCCATCTTTTTTCCCCTGTTGTGGATGGAACAGGTACTATGACACATTTCTTCCCTTCCTGTTGGAGGCTTGCAATGATGACAATCCTGATGTTCGACAGGTCTGCACTTGGTAAAACTTTGTGGTTACAATGCCTTAAATTTGCAGTTGTTGTCATTTGACTTGTACTTCTATTTTTTTCAGGCAGCTGTATATGGACTTGGGGTTTGTGCAGAGTTTGGTGGATCAGTAGTCAAACCTCTGGTTGGAGGTATTTCTGCTTGCATCTTTTGGAGGATTTTAATTGGTAAGGTGTTGTATAATAGTTAAAATATTTACTTCTTTATCCAGAGGCTCTTTCGAGGCTAAATGCTGTGATACGGCATCCCAATGCCCTGGAACCTGATAATATTATGGCGTATGATAATGCTGTTTCTGCACTTGGAAAAATATGTCAGTTCCATCGTGACAGCATAGATTCATCTCAGGTACTTCCACATCTCTATTTGAACACAACCC
>NW_027069774.1:20993-24770 GCF_002906115.3 Quercus suber | reverse complement strand
AGTAGCCGCACTACACCTGAAATGCTTGAAAACCAAAAAAAAAAAAAAAAAAAAAAAAAAAAAAAAAAAAAAAAACAGAAACGCGCTTTCAGCAAAACGCAGTCCCTAGACGCCGAATCCAACGGCCTCATTAACTAACTAAAACAGTAAATTAGTTAATTGCCGAGAGTTTTATGCCTCACCTAGTTGATACCTTCTATATTTCCAATATAAACATTATTCCAGATTTAAATATCTTATTTTCCCCAATTATCAAATTAGAAAAAGAAAAAAAATGCTAATAAAACGGTCACATGGATTTTAAACATTCTGGGGATGGTGCACTATATATTAAAGATTAGGGTACAACAAACGGCCGTAGGAATTCTCCTAATTAGTGAGGAAAAATAAGGATAAAATGGCTTTTACCTTTTTTGGGCAAATTATATAAGGAAATGCCTCTCTTCTCAAACTAAATAAGGAAATACCCCTCTTTTAAAACTCGATTTTTGATAAATCGAATTAGGCCTTATATTGGCATTTTTAAGGAGTCTATAGTGATGTTCTAAGGACCTATAATGACGTTTTTTAATTCGACTTCAATGAAATTGAGTTATAGGCAATGAAATCGACCTATAGTAGCATTTTTTTACCTATAACTCGATTTCTTTGAAGTCGAGTTAAAAAACGTCACTATAGGCTCCTTAAAACACCACTATAGGGCTTTAGATTTTTTTTTTTCCCTAACTTGATTTATCAAAAATTAAGTTTTAAAAGAGGGACATTTTTCTAATTATTTTGGAAAGGGGGCATTTTCCTATATAATTTGCCCGAAAAAGGCAGAAGCTTATTTTGTCCAAAAAAAAAACTTTCCCACGCCAAAAAAATAAAAAATTATATAAATTATAAACTGTCAATTCTGATCATTCAAAACGTGTTCATTTGTCAATAGCCCAAAATTTATCCCCATATTTTTTTAAAATGATTTTATAACTACAAATGCAGAGCAGTTGCGTAACACTGTAACCATTATCAAATGTATTGAGACTAATCAGGTCAACTAATAAAGTCACCAGCTCTTTATTTTATTTCGAGTAATTTAAACAAGCCCAAACGTCAATACGTCTCAAGAGAATTTTTTTACCTTACAAGTTGCAACCAAAAAAATAAATAAAGATAGAACATAGTATTATATTTTTCTTATAAGGAACAATTTAAGCCTAGCAATGAAATTCTCACTATTTATACCAAATCTGCATTTTCAAGCTGAATCAAGAATCTTGTAACTTAATATTATATGCTTTCTCTTGTAAGAAAAATTACTGTAACATCAATTTTTTTTTTTTTTAAAAGCCGCAACCATCAAATTATTGAAAGGAAAAAAATTGTTCATTGAACAGTAGCCGCATTATTTGACTTTCAGCCAGTAGACAGTGCACTGAGTACTGTTCACGGGTCCCACAATTCTCAATTTTTATCAACTTTTTCATTAAAAATGGGTCCCACGGTACTATTAACACATTTTAAAATTATTTTGTTACAGTATTTTCAGTTTTCAGTTTTCAATTTTCAGTTTTCAGCTGAATCCAAACGGACCCTAAGACTCTTAAAATGTGCCAAGCCGGTTGAGCAATTAAACTCACTTTAAGCCAAAAAAAATTTCTACTTTGCAAGACCCATGGGACCTGCAAACAGTAAAAATAGTTATAAATTGCATTTTATTCTATCTAGAAATGTCTGAATTTTCCATTCTAATTAATTAACTGGCTATGGGTACGATTCACCCTTCTATTCTATCTTGTTCCAAATTCCAGTCTATTTCACTCCATTCCACTAAATTCTTCTAGTTATTGCGATTTTGACTGGTATGTGAATGAATCATTATTTTTTACCTAAACCTTTTTTTTTAAGAAACTTTTATTATTTTACTTACATATGACATTTTATTATTATTTTCCTTTAACAACGTGCTTTTCTTGTTTACTTCACTCATTATTTTTTACTTGTTTTTTTTTTTCTTCATTAATATACTTATCTATGACATTTTTTAGACTTATATTGTCTAATGATGATATTAAGTATGTGCACTATTTGATTTGGAATTAATAATCTAACATGGTATAATATCATGTGATGCAAACTTAGGCATGTGTTTATGTGTAAAACTTTAGTGGTAACCACAAAATGATATGCCAAAATAGATAAGTGCCAAAATTTTCCGTTTCAATAGGCAAACTGGAACGGGATCCAAAAAAGTATTTTGAACATTTAAAAGTAATAAGCAATAATTTAAATGAGAATGTGGTAACCACAAAATGATATGCCAAACACATACTTATAGATTGAGTTAAGTTAAAATGAGAATGTGGCTCAAATTAAAACCGTGATGGCTGGAGGTGGCAAAAATTTTAGGACACATGAATAATAACTATAAATACTGGATTTTGCACCCATAATTTAATCAATGAAGATGGCTAGAGTGACCATTCATATACCCAATATTTAGAGTTGCATTACATGCATTAATTCATTCATTTCATATCATAAAAATGATCTTGAGGTTCTGATGGTCACGACGGTGTGTCCGATTTCCAAATTCGACTGTTAGATTGAAGGATATCACATGATCAAGTTTGCACGATTTGCATGCATTTTGTTTGGGTGGAACCGACCACGCATGATTAATTAAATTAATTCTGATTAGTTAGACAATTAAAATTAATTAAATAATTTTGTGATTGGTTGTTGGTTAGTGTCAAAAATAGACTTGCTTGCATGAGAATAAAGTGGATAATCAGAGAACAAAAAAGTTATGGATAATCAAGACTTTTTGGAATATTTATCTACAAGATAATTATCACTTTAAAGACCTAAATATCTGGAAAAAGGGGTTAATTTTTAGAATACAGATTAAAATGTGTTTAAGTACAATTCCTGGCTCAAAAATCCTCAAAAAAGGAGTCCAAATTGGACCAAAACTCAAACGCGAGCTTGGCGCCCAAGAGGGCCATTCGGCACTTGGAAAGTGCCGATCGGCCTAAATTGTTGGCACTGCCCAAGGACTCCTTGATTGAGATAAGACCTATCTTTTACGATTTTTTGGAGATAAGGATGCCTCCCAATTTGTATTTGATCTCATTGAAGCATCCCAACTTCTATAAATAGAGGAAACAAATTAGAATTAAGGCCTCTTCTCTTCTAACTTTTCAATTCCCCTCATGTTAAAGACGTTTTAGAGGCTTTTGCTTTAGGTACTTCTTTTTTGTAAGTAAAGTATTTTAGGCTTCAAAGAGGTGAACAAATTTCTTTAAATCCTAAAATATTCTTTCATTAGAAGAGCACACTCATGCAAGAGGTTTTTTTGTTTTTCTTCTTTCATTAATTTTGGTTATTGTTTGATGCATGAATATGTTTAGCATATTTTTTATTATGTTCTGCTTTTGATATAGTTACCATGCTTAAATACATTGCTTGAATTTTCTTTAACATGTGCTTAGGTGATTGTTTATTGTAACTCGTTTTCTTAAGTTTCAAAATCTACAATGGCTAAAAAAATTCTTTTATGAAATTTAAAAACTGATCTGTGTTTTCAGATCTGATTTTCTCTAAATTTAAAAACTAATATGTACTTTTCAGATCTAATTTTCTTTCTCTAAAGACTCAAAAAACTTGTATGTGTTTTTCACACAAAAACTTATCTGTTTGTCATTAAGTGTGCGTTTGGGTAGAAATTATTTCTACCCATGTTTGCATTTCTAGTGTTTCAGTGGTTTCACACCTTTTTTTTTTTTTTTTTTT
>NW_027069774.1:0-19697 GCF_002906115.3 Quercus suber | reverse complement strand
AAAAAAAAAAAAAACTAGAGTAATTGCATATAGGATTTTATGTGGGTTTCAGTTAACTCAATTGGTAAACTCTCTGATGGTTGAATAAGAGATCTGAGGTTCAATCTCCGCCTACACCAAAAACCAATTGGTGTCTTGGTTTAATAATAAAGAGCTATCATCAGGATCAGATGCCATAAGTTGAAAAATCTCTAAAAAAAATGTATATAGGATTTTATACATAAGTGGTCATCCACTTCATTATTGTTGTTTGCTGAAGTACAAGTGGTTTTTTTTCTTTTGATACAGTCTGTACCTATTCTTTGCAACTACATACTGTTGGAGAATTTTATATTAATCAATTAAAATGAATAAATATTACAACATAAATGTAAAGATGTGGAAGTGAATATGGAAGATGAGGAGTTAGTGAAAATGTTTTATCCCATAATCAAAAGGAGAGAACTATTTTGTTCTTTTTAGTTGTGATTAATGGGCTAATATGAATTGAGTTAGATATTGGGCTAGATACATGCGCAAGGGGGAGGTGAAGGGTAGAGGTGTCAAAAATAGAAATGAATCAGCTTCTTGGATCCTCCTACTTGACAGCCCGTTCAGAATAATTACTATATCCGTTGGTGAGTAAATAACCCGAATTAATACTCCATTTTTATTATGAAAAATGAAGAGCCATTAACCCACTTAATGGACTATCCGTTTAGGCCTTTTCATTCTTCAGAAACTCCTTATCTCACCATTAATTGTATAACTCCAGCCCATTGGATTAATATCCAGCAATTAATCTTGTAACACCCACTACACCTGAATAATGGACCTAATTAATCATATTTATTTAGGTAGTAATTTCGTGAGGCCCATTGAGCCTATAAATAGACTCATTCAGATCCAATCCAAGTTACTACAATATACACTAAAAAATTAGAAAGGTGTTCTTTTTGGTGGAGTTTTGCGCTTGAACACTTTGTGCAGAGGTTATTCTAGCCATACGACACTTGTTGGGCTATTGTATTCTGGGGGAGATAAGTCAAAGAATGTTTACACCGGTTACAAAGTTTAGCCAACCAAAGGCTTGAATCTCCTTAAAGAGAGTGAGTGTCACACCTTAGTCTAAATAGTGTTGTGTAATTTTTCTCTTTAAATTAATAATATTCAGAAGTATTATTCAGTTTTTCATTGTATTATTTCCATTATTATTGTGTTTTCAACAACACATACTATATATATAGTAATGTAGAGTGATAGGCCACAAATTGAATTGGCCCCTTATGATTAAACCAATTAATTAATTAGTCAAGTTATTAATTGGTCAATTTAACATGCAAACACGTGGTAGCACAAAAAAATCACCAATTAACTAAATATGCAGCGAAAATTAAATGACACGGTGATTTGTTTACGAATGGGGAAAAACCTGACGGAAAAAATCACACCAGGTGATTTTCAGGTCACCACTCCCGAAACTCCACTATTATCACAACAAGTAGTTACAAGTAAATGAATCTCAAGTACCTTACCAACCTACAGTTGAACCCTTACCCCAATACCTAATTGGACTTGTTCTATAGTGACAATTTCCACCTTTGATGCACGGCTCCCAAGTACGTGACTAACCAATGCGTAAATCCCAGTACGCGACTTCAACACCAACTGAAAGAGAGATTGGCTGCAAAGTTCTTCAATTCATCCTACACGATAAAGATCAAGAAGATGCTTGGTCACAAAACCCTTTGGTGCAAATATACAACAACTTCTTCAAAAGAGATGAACTAGGGCAAGAACTTTGTCTCTAGTCACAATTGCTTTAATAGAGTTTTCTCAATACTTGCGTAACTTGTGAACTGTTTGACGGCTTTTAAAATAATCCTTTTATATGTCTAGGGTTAGGAGAAAAGAAGGCCCAAAGACACATTTACGAATCCCAAGAAATCATATCAGAATTCTGAATTTCTTACATCTAGACAGATAGCAGGTGTCGAGCAGGTGTCGAGCTTACAGGCTTGAGACAGCTTTCTTTAAGCTCAATAGATGCAGCTGTCGAGCCAGCTATCGAGCTTTAATGAATTTGCACTATCAACTTGTTTTCTTAGACAAACTTGATGACTTCAACACTTGATCTTGAAACCTTATTTCTTAAAGTATTAAAAATACCTAGAACTACCCAATTACAAGTAAAGTGCGTTTTGTCAAAGGATTAGCCAACTACATAAACGAATGACATATATTCTTAACAAGTGAAACACATGTGTCCTAACATAGAGTCAGTTGGTCTGAAGAGAATAGGTAAAGTAGAATATTTTGATTGGAAGCTATTGCGGTAATTCAAGGCTAAATTACACAGTTGCTAAAGGCCGCAACTTATCAAAATCTAGCTAGCAATCTTATCACTACAGTAAAATCCAACCAAGAAACTTATCTTAGTTTTCAACACTCCCCTTTGGATAACCACTTGCTAAGAATATGCCTCGTTAAAACCTTACCAAGGAAAAACCCAGTGGGGAAAAACCATCAGTAAAGGAAAAATAGTACAGTGTTCTTGTGGACCCTTAAGTGCCTTTGGATTGCTCATTAAAACCTTGCAAAGGAAAACCTAGTGGGAAAAAACCTAAGCGAAGGAAAAAAAAAGTACAATCAGCACATATCAAGTTAAACTTTTACTCCCCCTCATGAACACATGGAAGATCTTTAAGTCAACGCATGCCAATGTTGTCCACCATTTTATTAAATGTTGCAGTTGGTAAGGACTTGGTGAATATATCTGCCAAATTTTCACTTGATTGTATTTGCTTGATATCAATTTCATCGTTCTTCTAAAGCTCATGTGTATAAAAGAATTTTTGTAAAATATGCTTAGTTCTGTCACCTTTGATAGAACCATCACGTAGTTGATAATATTTTTTTGACAAATCTCCATGATATAGTAGTGTTGCCACAAGTGAATAAATATCCTATCTGTGATCGGTCTTTATGTGGATCAGAAAGATTTCCTGCATTTGCATACCCAATCAACTGTAGATTTGATCCCTTGGGGTAAAATAATCCCAAGTCAGTAGTTCCATGTAGGTAGCGTAAGACATGCTTGATTCCATTACAATGTCTTCGAGTAGGTGCAAAACTATATCTTGCCAGTAAATATACAAAAAATGCTGTGTAAGGTTGTGTGCAATTTGTAATATTCATTAGGGCACCAATTGCACTAAGGTATGGTACTTGAGGCCTTAGAATGTCTTTGTTGTCTTCTTGAGGACAAAAAGGGTCCTTTTTGACATCAAGTGACCTATTCACCATTGGAGTGCTTAAAGAATGAGCATTATCTATAAGGAATTTCTTTAGGACCTTTTCTGTGTATGTTGTTTGGTGAATAATAATTCCATTTGGAAGATGTTCAATTTGTGGCCCGAGACAAAATTTTGTCTTACCGAGTTCTTTCATTTCAAATTCATTCTTTAAATAATTTGTAGTTTTTGTGAGCTCTTCTGGAGCCCCACAAGATTTAAATCATCAACATATACCGCAATAATAGCAAATCCAAATTCTGATCTTTTAATGAAAAAGCATGGACAAATTGGATTATTCTCAAATCCTTCTTTCAAAAAATATTCATTGAGGCGATTGTACCACATGTGTTCGGAGTGCTTTAACCTATATAGAGACCTTTGTAGCTTGATAGAATATATATTTTGGGATGTGAAATTATATGCATCAAGCATTTTATATCCTTCAGGGATTTTCATGTATATATCATTATCTAATGATCCATATAGATATGCTGTGATCACATCCATTAAACGCATATCTAAATTTTCTGTTACTACCAAGCTAATCAGAAATCTGAATGTGATTGCATCCATTATAAGAGCATATGTTTCATTATAATCAATGCAAGGTCTCTATGAGAAACCTTATGCTATAAGTCGCGTTTTGTACCTCATAATTTCGTTTTTCTCATTACGTTTTCGTACAAATACCCATTTATATCCTACAGGCATTACATCCTTAGGTGTTTGGACTATAGGCCAAATACTTCACATTTTACAAGTGAATTCAATTTTGCCTGAATTGCCTCTAACCACTCTGGCCAATCATTTCTATGTCGACATTCTTCAACAGATTGTGGTTTTATTTCACGATTATTACTTCCAGTAATGTCAAGGGAAATTTTAAATGAAAATATGTTGTTGACAACTATTTTATATCTATCCTATATATCTCCTATACTCACATAATGCATTGAGATCTCATTATTTGCAAGGATCTCATCCTCTTTAGAGGATAATCCTTTAGAGGACTCCTCTTCAGGAGGATCCTTTTTAGAAGGTTCATTTTTAGGAGATTTTTGTTTATGAATTTTGGATAGATCAATTCTTTCTATTGCTTGTTTCATGGGTATAGCCACTTCAGGGGCTGCAACTTGATTTTCCTGTATTTTCCTCTTTCGAGGAATTTTATCTTTAGCACCAACAAGTCTCCCACACTTCAAGCGTGGTTTAGATTCATTTGTTGCTATTTTAATTGATTGTTCTTTTGGGATTTCAATCCTTACTGAAATATCGGCAGCTAGAATGTGAGATTTCATAATTTTCTTATAGTTAAGGAATACATTCGGTAATTGATTTGCAATACCTTGCAAATGAATGATCCTTTGAACTTCATGTTCACATTAATTTGTATAAGGATTAAGATGGCATAACACCAAATCATTCCAAGTTATCTCTAGTTGTACTTCAGGCAACGACTTCTCCCCCTAATGGTGGGAAAATAGTTTCATCAACATGACAATTATCAAGACGTGCCGTGAAAACATCACCAGTTAAATTCCAAGCCTACATTGAGGACCCATTTTAGTGTACTGTGGGGGTGCAATAGGAACATATACATCACAACCAAAAATACGAAGATGATAAATATTTGGTTGTTGACCACAAACAAGTTGCATTGGTGAGTGTTTATGATTAGCTGTTGGTTTGATGCGAACTAATGATGCAGCATGTAATATGGCATGTCCCCAAATAGAAATATGTAATTTAATTTTCATTAGTAAAGGATGAGCAATCGAAGTCTTTTAATAAGTGCTTCAGCTAATCCATTTTGAGTGTGTGTGTGTGTGTGTGCAGCAGGGTGTTCAACATCAATTCCAATTGACATGCAATAATCATTAAATGCTTGAGATTTAAATTCACCTAAATTATCTAGACGGATTTTTTTAATTGGATAATTAAAAAATTGTGCTCTCAACCTAACGATTTGAGCAAGGAGTTTAGAAAATGCTACATTTCTAGTAAAAAGTAAACAAACATATGACCATCTAGTTGATGCATCTATTAAAACCATAAAATATCTAAATGACTCGGAAGGTGGATGTATAGGTCCACATATATCACCTTGAATTCTTTCTAAGAAAGATGGAGATTCAAAAGCAATTTTTGATGGTGATGGTTTAACAATCAATTTTCCTTTAGAACAGGCACTACATGTATGGTCACTTGGTGAAAGAATTTTCCAGTTCATTAAAGGGTGTCCATTAGAGTTTTCAATTATTCTACACATCATAATTGATCCCAGATGTCCAAGACGATCATGTCAAAGCATAAATATCTTTGGATCAAAGCACTTTTGGTGCATTGCAACATTTGTTTCAATTGTTCTCATTGTGGTATAATATAAACCAGAAGAGAAAATAGGTAGTTTTTCTAATATGAGCTTCTAGCTCGAAACCAATGAAGTAATACAAAGATACTCTTTACTGCCTTCATTATTGGTTTCAATATGATAACCATTACCACGTATATCCTTAAAGTTGAGCAAATTTCTTCTAACTTTAGAAGAGCACAAAACATCGTTAATACAAAATTTTGTGCTATTTGACAACATAATATTTGCTCTTCCACGCCCTCAATTATGTTTAATAAAGCAGATATGGTATTGACCTTTGCTTTAATCAATATTAAGCTTTGAAAGTATTTTTTGTCTTTAAGGATAGTATGCATTGTTACACTATCTGCTAGATAGAAATCTTAACCAATCATCTTGGAATTGTACTCATCAATAGGATCCATGCTTCTTCAAAATATACAAAATGTATACGTTGAAATTTATAGCTTAGAAATGAAATAAACACATAATGAAGCATACTTAAAACTATCATAGATAATAGTCAGAATACAGTGTAGAGTAATGTTTTTGCACAGCTAACATGTAAAGAATCAAAAAGATCATAAGAAGAAAACAAAGGAAAAATAGTAGAACCATATTGCTGATATGAAATATATATCTTTACTTTGTTTTTGGTGTGTTTGCAATGGTGATGAACACACATATATAGAGAGGGAAGGGGGGAAGGCTTAGTGGCCAAAAGCTTGCCTATTGTGAAACAAAATCCCTTAAATCTAGAGCAAAGGATCCTTTAGGATATTGCTCTTGGATTTTTGCCCCCCTAGTATGGTGTGTGTATGGCTGATAAGCCATTAGTGCGAACAATGAACATGTTTTTTAGTGTATTCATGAGATTTCCTAAATCACAGGGTCTTCCTAGACTACTTTGATTAATCAGTGAGATTATATATTAAAAATGTACATTGACATTTATTAATTTAAACACACACATAATTTACATAGCATAATGTTATAATACAATGAGAGGAAATATTTAATTGGTAGCAACATTTTGATCACCAATTAAATTCTCAGCTTCTTTGTCTATATCCTTAAAAAAAAGTCTGAAGCTTCAAGATGAGTAACATTTGGTTCATTTGAGATATCAAGGTAATTCATTGGATTTTTTGGATCACTAAGATCAGCAAGGTTCACTTCAACTCCTTTTCCCTTATCTTTCAAGGAGGTTTGGTACCAGTTTGCCAAATGCTTAGGTGTACGAAATGTATGTGACCAATGCTCTTTTATACCACACCTATAACATACACTTTCATGGCCATTTGGAGGTTTATTCTGCAAACCTCTGCCACTTTCTTGTAGTTTTATCTCATTTTTATACCACTTTCTATTATAAGGTGGGTTATTTCCTTTTGAGGGACTAAGAGTACGCTTTCCCTTGTATTGATTATTTTTACCCCGACCACGTCCTTGACCTTTATTCCCTCCATTTCTTTTAAATGACATCCCATTCACTTCAGGGAATGGTATGGATCCAGTCAGGCAGGATTGGTGATTTTTTAATAAAAGCTCATTATTCTTCTGGGCTACTAAAAGACATGATATAAGTTCAAAATATTTTTGGAATTTGCACTCTCAATATTACTGGTGCAGGAGCATATTCGAGGCATGAAACATAGTAAACATTTTCTCTAACATGTCTTCTTTGGTGACTTTTTCACCAAATAATTTCAATTGTGAGGTTATCTTAAATAGGGTTGAGTTGTACTGACTCACACTTTTGAAATCTTGTAGCCTTAAGTGTAACCAATCATAACGAGCATTTGGGAGGATTACACTCTTATGGTGTTCATATATCTCTCTTAACTTTTTCCATAGAATAAGGGGATCCTTTTCTTTGAGGTACTCAGTTTTTAGTTCTTCATTGAGATGATGGCGAATAAAGATCACTGCTTTGCTTTATCCTGTTGGGATGTTTTATTGCCATCTTTTATTGTATCTCCAAGTGCCATCACTTCTAAATGAATCTTAGCATCCATGATCCATGATCCATGATAGATCAAGGGCAACAAACTCAAGTTTCATCAAATTTGACATGATCTATATATACAATAGAGATGTAGCAATATTAAAGTAGATAAGTATTTGTGACATAGAAAATTTAATTAAGCAGTGCAATATTTATTCATATGTAAAAACATGTGAGTTAAGTTAGAGTGTCAAAGAAATAACCTTTCACTTCAACAAGAAAAATGATGATGACTCATTTTCTAAATCTGGCTAGAGTACTTTCGTGCTGATAACGTGTTATAAAATAAAAAAGGAAGGTAGTAAAAACTAGAGTAACTGTATATAGGATTTTTGTAAGGTTGAATTTAATCAACCATTTAATTGGCTTTATTTCGTGACCAATTTGCTTGTAATTTAGCACTTAGCAACCCTGTATTTAGGTGGAAAAATTGTAAGGGTAGTGTGTGAGAAGATGTGAAGAAAAGCTCAAGAGTGTGCAAGAAAAACAAAGGCTCGCGGGTGGATCGCGACTGGCAAGCAGCGAAATGCTGGCACGTGAGAGGCACACTGGGAAGCTGAAGGGTCGCGCCAGCTGTCACGCTACAGGACAAAAGTTCCAGTCTGGCCAGGCCGTTACGTCGCGACTTGGTCAAGCCGCAAGATCAAGTCGCCAACTTGCCCTGTTTGGCAAAAACTGACGTTTTGCATTCCCTTCTCACCCTACTATATATACACCCTTATACCCATCATATTGAGAGAGCTTCCAGAGAGAATTTTGTGAGAGAAAACCCTAGAGAAAAACAAGATTGTCTCATCCCGAATCTTCATCTAAAGAGACTCTACAAATTCCTCTACTCTCTTCCTCTCCATTGTCATGCCCTTGAGAGGTTATTTACCAAACCCTTATCTCACCACACCCACATCTGTGAGAAGGTCCATTTGGTGTTTAGGGAAGCAGTTTAGGAAGGAACCAATATACATTGGTTGATACTATGGTCAAGTAGCGGAATCCAGGAAACTAAAGAAGTAATAGGTTCGGCGTAACCTCGTTAGAGCAAGAAGCTTGGAGGGCTTAGGTACTTGGATAGATTAGGCTTGGAGGGTCTTCTGCTGTTCATGTATCCCAACTATATTCTTTAGTGGATTTTATCACCGCTTGGAGGGTGGCGGAGAGGTTTTATGCCGAGGATTTCGGTTTCCTCTTCGATAACACATCGTGTGTTGTCCGTGTGTTTGCATCTCTCTTTCCTTTATCTTTGCCTTATATTTACTGCTGTGGATGTGTTTATATTTGGCTTAGATTATTTTATCAATTCTGTTATAAGCTTGTTATCATATTCCGCATATTAATTGTTTGATATAAAACTTGAATTGGTATTTTTGTAATTTGGGGGTCTAAACGTTCAAGGGCGTTTCATACCCATTTTGAACTTTCAATTTTATATATAAGTGGTCATCCACTTTATTAATGTTGTTTCCTAAAGTATATGTGGTTCTTTTCTTTTGATACAATTTGTACCTATTCTTGGCAACTACATCTATATATATAATAATGTAAAGTCGGTTGGTTTGAAAAGAATAGGTAAAGTAGAATATTTTGATTGGAATCTATTGCGGTAATTGAAGGCTAAATTACACAGCTGCTAAAGGCCACAGCTTATCAAAATCCAGTTAGAAATCTTATCACCACAGTAAAATCCAGCCAACAAACTTATCTCAAATTTCAACATTTATTTATTTATTATTACCCTCTGAACATGGAATGACACTAGTTGCATGGTTTAGTTAAAAGTATCCGTATTTATTCCTTCACAATAAGGCAAGGGATATAATAAAAGTGCACAACAATTATACAATATTTTTAAATTAACCTACCATTTCACACATATAGTCCACTATATTTTTTTTTTAATAAAAAAAAATTAATATTAATATAAGAATATTGTGAAAAACTATTGTGAATACTTATTGTGTTCTTAGTATGATTCATTTTTATAAATGTTTACTATGGTATATAAGTAGAGTTCTAGAACTTTGCTACAAACAAAGAGAAAATCACTTGGTCGCTTGGTAAGAGATGATATGTGATTTTTTTTTTTTTTTTTTTTTTTTTAAGTTTGGCTTACCTTCAGTACATTTTTAAAAGAAATCTTCTTCTCTTTTAATGAGAGACTGTCATATCATCCACTAACTAAATAAAAGGTGAGGATTAAAACCCACTATCACTTGCCATTGTATATTTAAAATAGAAGGACATGTCCAGTTAAAAAAGTACTAGAAGTAAGTCAAACCTATTTTTTTTAGTGTCCAGAAGTTTCTCCTCCAAGTATTGTGTGATTCACTAACTTGAATGTTGAATCTTGTTAAGTTGACAGGAATTATTACAATGATGTTTATCACTATTTGTGTATAATAATAAAAAGTCATGCCAAGATAACTAGATAAGACAATGATCTTTTCCTTTTTGAAAGACTATTAAAATGTCTTAATCCTTTTGAAGAGTGGCTTAAGGAGAGCTGAAAATGAGACTTGGAAATTGGAATATTTAAATAGTTGGCAAAACTTTTGAGTTAAAACCTGTAAAGTTGTTATTTACAACTATGTATTTTGTTGGCTTTTATTCCGTGCTAAATTTGATTGTAATTATTATCAATCGTTTATACCGTGTATATATTGTGGGATTTGTTGTAAGGGTTGTGTGATAGAGAGAGAGTGTGAAGACTCAAGCATTTGGAGACTGAAGAATTCTCGCGGGTATGTCACGACCTAGCTTTCTACGAAGTGAAATATGTGCCCTACACATGCTGGAATGTGAAGAGTCAGGCCAGGTGGAGACAGCTGTGTCTAGCGAGTATCTTGCAAGTAAGGCCTTCCCACAAGACACCTGCAAGACTATCTGTTCTGCCAGTCTGTACTGAATGACTCACACTTTCTGTGCCTATCCTATATATACCCTCTTTACCCACAATTGTTGAGGAATGCTTCAGAGAGAAAACCCTAGCCAAACACATTGAGAATTAGAGATTGTCATCCCCACCTTTCTCTATACACTTGCTTGTGGTATTACCTCAACTCTTCCCTCTCCATTTCCATACCATTGAGAGGTTGATAGCCCAAACACTTACCTCACCCTTTGAGAGTGTTGAGTGACGTTTCGGTGCTGCTAGGAAGTATTGGAAGAAGCCTGGAATGGCAGATGCAACATGGGGCTTGTTGTGGGATCCAAAGAGCTAGACAAGACACAGTTCCGAGAAGCCTTGTTAGAGTAGGAGCATGGAGGGCTTAGGTGCATTGGGTAGATTAGGCTTGGAGGGTCTCTTGCTAACACATGTATCCCAACTGATTGTCTAGTGGATCGATTTCTACTTGGAGGGCGGCGGAGAGTGTTAGGTTCTAAATGTTTAGAACAATTGGCAAATCGTGAATACAAACTTATCTAAATATAGATCTTAGAGTCTATAGGTTTTATTAGACAATGCTCAAGGTGATTCAAGTCAAGATTCAAGAACATACAAGCTGCAGGAAGAAGACTTCATATTCTGCCTGGTTCGATCGATCGAAGAACAGGCTCGATCGATCGAAAATCGTATCTGCAGAATTTTAAGTCGGCCCAAACAGTAGCTTAAGCCCAATAAGGATTAGGGTTTCAGATCTAATTCTCCCACTATATAAAGGAAACCCTAAGCCACGTTTTTGAGTGCTTTTTAGAAAGAGAGAAGAGTGTGTCTCTTTTGTATCTAGGGTTTTGTACCCAAACCTCTCTAAGTCTTTGTTGCTCATATTGCTGTTTATGTGAATCTCTTGTGAGATCATTGAGGAGCTTTCCTTCACATATACTTAGGGTTTCCAAGATTCAAGATTATGTCAAGAACTTGGTAATCATTCAGTTGCAGATTCAAGAACTTAAAGATACACAAGCGAGGGTGCTTGTACTTGATTGAAAAGTCCAAGAAAGAAGGAGTCCGTGGATTCGGAGCTTGCACGTGGTTGTGTCAGTAAGTTCTACTAGTGAGTAGCATTAGGAAGTCAAGCAGGGAGCTTGTAGTCCTTCTGTATGAACTTCGATTCTTTCGCATAGTGGATTCAGGTTTACCTTGAGGATAGCTAGGTCAAATCCTCCCCAGGTTTTTACCGTGTGGTTTCCTGGGTCATCATATCTTGTGTTCATTTATTTTCCGCTGCTTTATATCTTGATATGATTGTTTGATTGTTTTAACATAGAATTGTTTAATTTAACTAAGTAACAACTTGGCTAATTAACTAGGCTACGCAATCTGGTTGGTTTAAGGGGTCTAAATTTCTAACAGAAAGGTTTTTTGCTGAGTTCTTCGATTTCCTCTTTAAAAACACGTCTCTGTGTTTTCTGTGTTTGCATCTTTCTTCCCTACTCTTTTATATTCCATTATACTGCTGTGTTGCCTAGTTTATGGATTAGAGTAGCTTATGTGTTCATCCGCTCGCATTTACACTATTCCGCACTTAGTATTAAGTTAGTGTAAAATCCATCGAGCCGTAATTTTAATTGGGGGTCTAAATTGCTCTTGTATTTTCAACACTTTTCCGAGCTTTCAATTGGTATCAGAGCGGGTACACTTGCTGTAGTTTTAATACCTAAGTGTGATCCTAGACCCCTTGGTGTGTTTTGAAAAGTGTTTTAGTAAAAACCACCATGAAGGATTGTAAAAGTGTTTGTGAAAATGACTCAATGAGCATATTTGAAGATTGTTCTAGTAATGCGCTCTTAGAGTTATTTAAATCAAAGAAACATGCTAGAATTTTTAGTCACATGTTGAAATCCTTAGTTCATAGGATCCATGATATACATAACAGCCTATGTGAGTCAAAGTCCTTAGTCTATGAATATGAGAGAAGAAATAGATAGTTATGTGATAAACTTGGTCGTTTAAAAAGGAAACTTCGCTCATCCTTGAATGAAATAAGGAAAAATGATTCTTGCTTTGATGGTTAAGAATTTCTCTCTCATGCATGTCTTTTTGTTCATACTGCATTGAAAGTGTTTAACTCATGTTTGTGGCATATTGACAGCGGGTATTCAAGGCATATGACTGGAGAAAAATCTTTGTTCAAAACTCTTAAAGAGAAGGAAGATGGATTTATGACATTTGGAGATGGTAGTCATTCACAAGTTCTTGGAAAGGGAATGGTGGATATTCCAAGTCTGCCTTTGTTGACTGATGTGCTGTATATTAAGGGATTAAAAGTGAACTTGTTAAGTATCACTCAGATTTGTGATGAAGATTTCTTAGTCCAATTTTCAAAGAAAGGGTGTCTAATCTTGAATGAAGAAGGTGTTCAAGTTCTGAAAGGACTAAGGACCACCGATAATTGTTATGGGGTTATTCCCAAACCCAGCATAGCATGTCGAAGTGCTCGGGTAAACCTCTTGGAGTTATGGCATCAACGGCTTGGACATGCAAATTACAAACAAGTGGCAAAAGTCTCGAAGTTTGAGGCTGTGGTTGGTCTACCTAAGTTTGGGAAAATTGAGAAGAATGTTTGTGGTTCATGTCAATTGGGAAAACAAATAAAGTCAAGTCATCCTAAAGTGAATGTGGTTGCAACTTCTCGTCCGTTAGAATTACTGCATGTGGATTTAATGGGTCCTACAAGAACAGAAAGCATGGGTGGAAAGCAGTATATTATGGTGGTAGTTGACGATTTCTTAAGGTATTCTTGGGTGGACTTCCTTAGAGAGAAATCGGAAGCATGTGACAAGATGGAAAATTGTGCAAGAGACTAATGAATGAAAAGGGAGTACCTATCATCAAAATCAGGAGTGATCATGGGAAAGAGTTTGAAAATGCAAAGTTTGAAGCATTTTGCAATGAACACGGTATTAAGAAGGAATTCTCGGCCCCAAAGACTCCACAAAAGAATGGAGTAGTTGAAAGGAAGAACCGGGTGATTCAAGAAATGGCTCGAGTAAAGTTACTCAACAAAAAACTTCCACAAAAGTTTTGGGCTGAAGTCGTGAACACTTCATGTCACATTGAGAATAGGATTTACTTTCGACCAAAAACGAAGAAGACATCGTATGAAATTTGGAGAGAAAAGAAGCCGAAGGTGAAATATTTCCGAATATTTGGGAGCAAATGTTATATTCTCAATGATAGAGAGAATCTCGAAAAATTTAATGCTAAAAGTGATGAAGGGATATTTCTAGGCTATTCATTAAATAGTCGAGCGTATAGGGTGTTCAATAAGCGCACTAGATGGTAATGGAGTCAATAAATGTGGTCATTGATGATACCATATCTGAAAAGGAAAGGGATGATGGTGAACCTGAAGAAGGGGGAGGTTGAGGACAACATGTTACAAGATGATGAGATTGAGAAAGAATCACCAAAAAAAGAGTCCACACCCCCTATACCAAGAAGGGAGACTAGATCAACACAAGGGCCTTCTAGCTCTCTCACCCCTCTAGAAATTCAACCTCCGATCTCTCGAGATGAAGAACCTTCTACCTCCAAGAGACCGTCATCAAGGGTAACTCTCAATCATCCATCAAGTAATATCATTGGTGATGTAAATAAGGGACTTTGGTTGAGAAAAGGACCAAAATACAGTGCGAATCATGTGACGTACAATTGTTATCTTGCTCAATTCGAACCCAAGAAGGTAGAGGAAGCTCTTAGAGATAAAAATGGGATAGAGTCTATGCATCAAGAGTTACATCAATTTGTCAGAAATGATGTATGGGAGTTAGTTCCAAGACCCAAAGATACCCATGTCATCGGCACCAAGTGGATCTTCAAGAACAAAACTGATGAAGACAGTGAGGTAGTTCGAAACAAGTCTAGGTTGGTAGCTCAAGGATATACTCAAGTGGAAGGCATAGATTTTGATGATTCGTTTGCACCAGTAGCAAGATTAGAGTCAATTCGAATTTTACTATCCATAGCATGTGTTATGGATTTCAAACTGTACCAAATAGATGTGAAAAGTGCATTTCTAAATGGTTTTCTAAATGAAGAAGTATTCGTTGAGCAACCAAAGGGATTTCAAGATCCTTACTTTCCGAATCATGTGCTAAGGTTGAAGAAAGCACTGTATGGTTTGAAGCGAGCACCAAGAGCATGGTATGATCGTCTCACAACATACTTGTTGGATCGTGGATTCAAAAGAAGCCAAGCTGATCGAACATTGTTTGTAAAGAGAGATGAGAAGTCTCTCCTAGTTGCTCAAGTATATGTGGATGATATTTTTTTTGGATCCACAATTGATTACTTGGCTCATGAATTCTCCGAAGAAATGAAAAGCGAGTTTGAGATGAGTATGGTGGGGGAGTTAAACTATTTCCTAAGGCTTCAAGTGAAACAACGGAAAGATGGGATATTCATATCTCAAATGAAATATGCCAAAAATCTTGTTAAAAGATTTGGTTTAGACTCTAAGAAACACACTTCCACTCCAATGACCTCCTCTTCAAAGCTGAGTTGGGATGTAGCAGGTATAGAAGTGGATCCAACGCTCTATTGAAGCATAATAGGCAGTCTCTTATATCTCACTGCTAGCAGACCAGACATTGCCTTCAGTGTAGGCGTATGTGCTCGATTTTAGGCAACCCCCAAAGAGTCACATTTAACAGTGGTCAAAAGAATTATCCGCTACATAAATGGCACCTCTAATTATGAAATTTGGTACTCAAGAGATTCAAATGAATGCTTAGTTGGATATTCTGATGATGATTGGGCCGGTTGCATTGATGATAAAAAAAAAAGTACTTCTGGTGGATGCTATTTTCTTGGAAACAACTTGGTATCATGGATGAGCAAAAAGCAGAATTCAATCTCTCTATCAATAGCCGAAGTTGAATACATTGCTGCTGCAAGTTGCTGTGCTCAATTACTATGGATGAAGAAGTTTCTTCATGATTATGGAATCACTCAAGACACGATGTGTGTATATTGTCATAATACAAGTGCCATAAATTTGTCAAATAATCCAGTTCAACACTCAAAATCAAAACATATCGAGATTCGGTATCATTTCATTTGAGATTTGGTGGAGGAAAGGACTGTGTACTTAGAGTTCATCAACACTGAGAATCAGAAGGCAAACATATTTACTAAACCTCTAGATGGCCCAAAGTTTGAATTTTTGCATAAGACCATCGGTGTCGGTATCATTCCCTAAACTCTATCACCTGTGTGAACCTATACGACTTCTCATGTTTTTTGGTGGCCAACCTATACAACTTCTCATGTTTTTTCAAGACCTTGTATAATTTTGCATAGGCTGTGTGAATGTCATCTTATTCATCCATCTTCTCAAATTTAGACTCCATCAAGTCCTCTTCTTCATCCACATCCTCAACAATCCCCTCAATAGGATTTACAGCTGCAGTGAAGGCATTTAGGATTCCATCATCCTTATTGTTAGAATCATCTTCAAGCTCGGTGTCACTCAAAGTAGCAGCAAATGCCTTACTCTTCCCAATGGTCTTGAGATACGTAGGGCACTCTTGTTTCATGTGACTGAAGTTTTAACACCCAAAGTATTTTAGTCCTGAGGGAACAGTGTACTGACCACCATCCCTAGCATCCTTCTTTCCTTTGTCTTGGTTCTTGAACTAAGACGAACTGGACTACTTATGGTCTTTATCAAATCCTTTAGCATTGGCATTCTTCATAAACTTTTTGAATTTCCTGGTGATATAGAACTTTATCTTAGAATCTTCATCGTTTGAGGATTCATCAGTGTCACTGCTCTTGGCCTTTAATGCCATGCTCTTGCCCTTACTGGATTTCCTTATCCTTGTTAAACCCAACTCATAGGTCTACAGATTGTCAACCAACTCTATCAAAGGAATTTTATCAATATCCTTTGATTCCTTAATCGCGGTAATCTTGGCATGAAATCTCTCGGGTAGATATCGAGCACTTTTCTAATAATCTTGGGTTCGGGAATGCTTTCTCCAAGATTAAAGGCTGAGTTCACTATGTTCTTGAGCTTGGCATAGAACTCATCAAATGACCCATCCTTCTCCATCTTGATCTCTTCAAGCTTGTAGTAAGCCTCTGAAGTTTCAAATCCTTGACAGCCTTAGTTCCTTTATAGGTTGTCTGGAGGATGGTCCATGCTTCCTTAGCAGTTTCAGTAAAAGATATCTTCTTGAACTCTTCATTCGTGACAGGACTGAATAAAGCATTCAATACCCTACTGTTGAAGTTTGCCACATTGATCTTAACATCATCCCAATCTGCCAATGCTTCCTTCAGCTTGATCCAGCCTATCTCCATAGCTTGCCACACTTTCTCATTTAATGACTACAAGAAAGCTCTCAAGCATACTTTCCAGTATGCATAGTTAGTGCCATCAAATAAGGGAGGTATAATAAGAGACTGTCCTCTATCCATGATAAACAGGGGTCAATGGATCACACAGCAAAGATAAAATCTAATCAGAGTGTGCCTGCTCTGATACCACTTGATAGGCCAAGAATGTATTGACCATTTGTGATGAATTAACCAATTAATTAGCCAAGTTAATTAATTAATTCAATTAGCATGCAATACGCGTGGTAGCACAAACAAATCACCAACTAAGTTAAATATGTAGCAGAAAATAAAGTTGACACGGTAATTTATTTACAAATGGAGAAAACCTACACAGCAAAAACCATACTGGGTGATTTTAAGGTCACCACTCCTGAGAATCCACTATTATCACAACAAGCGGTTACAAATAAAGGAATTCCAGTACCTTATACCAACCTACAATTGAACCCTTATTCCAATACTTAATTGAACTTGTTCTGTAGTGACAATCTCTCATTTTCAATGCATGGCTCCCAGTACTTGACTAACCAATTCGATGTGCGAATGCCAGTACGTGGTTTAATCACCAACTTGAGAAAGATGTTAGCTACAAAGTTCTTCAGTTCATCAACACGATGAAGATCATGAAGCTCCTTGGTTACAATCCCCTATGGTATACAAACACAGCAGCTTCTTGAAGAGAAAGATGGCCAAATTATCTACAGTTCACAATATGCTTGTGAAAAACTTTTACATTGATGTGCATCAACTGTGACGGCCTTTAAAACAATCCTTATATATGTTTAGGGTTGAGAGAAAAGAAAGTCCAAACATCTATACATGGATTAGATGAAAATCAAAACTGAAAAACTGATTTTCTTAAATCTCGATAGATACCTTATCTATTGAGCAGCTGTCGAGCATCGGGCTTAAACAGCCCTTTAAACCTCAATAGATACTAGCTATCGAATTTTAAAATCCAACACTTCTTCACTTGATTATTGGACAGACTTGCATTGTTTTAACACTTGAACTTGATACGTTATTCCTTGAAGCATTAAACACATCCTAAATCCACCCAATTACAAGTAAAATGCATTTTGTCAAAAGATTAGCCAATTCTATATTGACATATGTTCCTAACATGATTCACATATATCCTAACACCCTTAAAATTTTGAATTTTTCTAACACGTTTAACAAATGTAGTATCATTTAGAAGAAAAAAGGATAAATGTAAAAGAAAGATATTTTAGGCTTATTCAATGCATGTCTCAGTTGTATTGCTTGGTATCTTTTATATATATAATATATATATATATATATATTATATAAAAGTGTTAGGTTCTAAGTACTTAGGAACTAATGTATTAGAATTCTAATTTGTATTGTTGGTAAACCATGATCAAAACAGGTTGTTAGTCTTGTTTTAGACTTGCTCAAAGTATGTCTTTCATGTAAAGTTGGAATCGAGTTAACTACAGAATTGAGTGTGCAATTCTGACTGGCTCAATCGATCGAGAATTGGACTCGATTGATCAAAAGTCGGGCAGAATGTTTTTTCTACAAATTTTCAACTCAGCCCTAAGCCCATATGATGTGTAGGGTTTTATGTTTTACCCTAGGTATAAAAGGGAAACCCTAGCCAAGTTTTTAAGGTTGCTCTATTTGCTGTGTGTGTAAATCTCTTGTGAGATCTGAAAGGTGGTTACCTTCACACATGCTTAAGATTATCAAGAAGGAGATTTCATTGAGAGCTTGATGATCATTCAATTGCTGCAATAAAGAGTTTAAAGATACACAAGTGGGAGTGCTTGTACTTGCTGGAGAATCCAAGAAAGAAGGAGTTGGTAGTTTCGGAGCTTGCACATGGTCGTGTCAGTAAGTTTTCTACATGATGTAGCAATAAGATGTTAGTAATCTAAGTCGCTATTGTAAAACTTTGATTCTTTCATAATGGATTCAGTTTTACCTTGAGGATAGTTAGGTTAAATCCTCCCCAAGTTTTTTTACTTGTTTGGCTTTCCTGGGTGATCATATCTTTGTGTTCTTTATATTCCGCACTTAACATTAATATGATTATATGATTGTGTTAACCTAGATTTGAAATTTAAACCAAGTTATAACTTGGCTAATTAACTAGATTAATCTGATTATGTTTTAAGGGATCTAAAAACAAACAAAAAGATTTTAGCCATGTTTACAAAAATGCAGCTATAGCTAACCTATAGTTGCGTTTTTAAGAAATGCAACTATACACTGTAAGAAAGCATTCAACTTAGGGACTCTCTTTCAGAGATACATAATGTACGAATAAATTTTCATGAGTTTGTTGTACAAAAGCTTCGAATATCAATAATGTGTCTTGATGCTTGTCCATTTGAGTACTACATACTCCCAATTCAACACAATTTTTATATTTTTATATCTCTTTTTATCCTTCTGTGATATGGTATGCTTGCCTATTCCCTAATTACCATGCATATCTTGAATCTTGAATTAGGAAATGTTGGGGCCTTCCATTACTTGTACTAGGAAACTTGTGGACAACTTGAGTTCAAGTCAAGGGTATTTTGTTATAATTCTCTTAAATTTTTATTATGTCGTGAAACCAAGCCTTAATTGTGCATTTTGTGTGTTAATTACTACTTTGGTATTGTGTTATTTTTTCATTTACTTCCAAGCATTTGCCATCTAGCCAGGAAAAAAAAAAATATATATATATATATATATAGTCGCGTTTTTAAAACGCGGCTATAGCCAAATTCAAAAAAAAAAAAAAAACAAAACAAAACAAAA
>NW_027069773.1:829615-842468 GCF_002906115.3 Quercus suber | reverse complement strand
GAAGATAAAGATTATATGGCCCTTAATTGAATCCTAAATGAACTTGTATAAAGGTAGATTTTTTGAATGTTCTTATATATATTATTGCTTAAGAATAAAATTGTTCTTATTAACATATCAATTACAGTTTATATTTTGTATAATAATTATATTTGTTTTTAATTATTATTTTTTTGTTATTTATTTTAGTGAAATATCTTTAAATTAATTTTTCTCGCAACACTATTTTTTTAATCTTATCCTCTAAACTAATTCGAACCCTACGATTGTATTTGATACACACATGAAGGTACGTAAAGTTGCAAAGACTAGAATCTTTTGAAAGAGTATCTTATACGCTCTGAGCAACTGCATGGAGGTGCTCCACAAAGTCACTTTTGGTTTTAACTAGACTATTCATTTGTTTTGACCAAAAAAAAAAAAAAAACCATACTACTATGTATCTACACAATAAATTTCAAAACAATATGAATCATTTGGCTCATAACCACCACGCGATCATGTTAAATGGGAACATTAGTTTGGTTTTGTCATTTCACCTTGTCCATCCCTAAGGACTTGTTAGGGCAATCAGATTTATATTCATTTTTGACGATTTGATAGTTGAGGGATGTGAAATTTGAATTCCCTCTCATTTTGAAAATAGAAGAGATTTTTACTTATTATTGGTTGGGCCTAAAGATATTTTTAAAATGGCACTCCCCCAACGCATGGATTTGGATGGTAATTTCAATTTTCAACTGCCAATCCAAAGTCCTCTGGCCATACTGGCTAGTAATTAATTTTCCTATTTAACCAAGGATTTGATCCTAATGGTCAACCTTTAGCACAGATCAATTAACTAAAAGGAAAATACTGTGGAGAAGTATTACTTTACATTAATATTGTAAACACACCATACTAAGAGAGTCAATCTTGTATTGGAGGCTATACCGGTTTGGCCAACAGAGCGATATATTTCAGTATCGGTCAATACTGGTGTACCATTTTAAATTTACCGCTATTTAATATATATATATATATTATTTGTATATTTATAACTTTAATTATTTGGTAAAAGTAAATTTGTTAAGTCATTAAACTTGTTAAGCTCATATGTTTATTATGAAAAAAATGAACAAAGATAAAAGTTTAAGGCCAAAAAAAGAAAATAAAAAGAAGGGGTAGTAGGTGAGACATGAGATATTACGTGAGAGGGTGGTAGAAAAACTAAAATGGTGTGTGATAAAACTAAAGAACTCAAAATTCCCATCCTTTTGTCAGCTTTTACTCCACACACGTTAAGTTACAGAATAGCACAACTTCCGATTTTACACTTCCAAGACTCCCTTTATCTCACGTGCTCTTCCCACTAAACATATTTTCAGACTTTTCTCTCCAACATGAGACTATCTCCCTTCCATTAGCCAAGACATGTTTTCAGATTTGATCTCTCTCCCTCTTTCTTAGAGTAGGCATTCAACTCTGTTTCACTGCTTCAATGCCGGTGTTGCTGTTCACTGCCAGCCAGATTTGCTATCACCAGTGTGAGGCCAAGATGAAGAGATCCCAAATCGGTGTGAGGAGGAGAATTTCTGAGTTACTGTGTATTAAATTGACCTCTTTTTCTTTTTCTTTTTCTTTTTTCCCCGGTTTGGTATCTAATTTCCAGTCGAAACCCGGTATATATCTCAGTATGACCAAAACGGGTCTAATACAGCCGGTATTAAAACCAGTATGAAACACCACCGTTTTTGTACTGATGTGCGTACCATTACGAAATATACCGGTCATACCGGCCGGTACAGTACGATATCCTCTTCCTTACATCATACACACCATATTTTATGTAATATGTAAACACCAAAAATCCACATTTTCTAAGGATATCCATATCTTATACACATGCGGAAAAATACTTATTATTGGTTGGGCCTAAAGATATTTTTAAAATGGCACTCCCCCAACGCATGGATTTGGATGGTAATTTCAATTTTCAACTGCCAATCCAAAGTCCTCTGGCCATACTGGCTAGTAATTAATTTTCCTATTTAACCAAGGATTTGATCCTAATGGTCAACCTTTAGCACAGATCAATTAACTAAAAGGAAAATACTGTGGAGAAGTATTACTTTACATTAATATTGTAAACACACCATACTAAGAGAGTCAATCTTGTATTGGAGGCTATACCGGTTTGGCCAACAGAGCGATATATTTCAGTATCGGTCAATACTGGTGTACCATTTTAAATTTACCGCTATTTAATATATATATATATATATTATTTGTATATTTATAACTTTAATTATTTGGTAAAAGTAAATTTGTTAAGTCATTAAACTTGTTAAGCTCATATGTTTATTATGAAAAAAATGAACAAAGATAAAAGTTTAAGGCCAAAAAAAGAAAATAAAAAAGAAGGGGTAGTAGGTGAGACATGAGATATTACGTGAGAGGGGGTGGTAGAAAAACTAAAATGGTGTGTGATAAAACTAAAGAACTCAAAATTCCCATCCTTTTGTCAGCTTTTACTCCACACACGTTAAGTTACAGAATAGCACAACTTCCGATTTTACACTTCCAAGACTCCCTTTATCTCACGTGCTCTTCCCACTAAACATATTTTCAGACTTTTCTCTCCAACATGAGACTATCTCCCTTCCATTAGCCAAGACATGTTTTCAGATTTGATCTCTCTCCCTCTTTCTTAGAGTAGGCATTCAACTCTGTTTCACTGCTTCAATGCCGGTGTTGCTGTTCACTGCCAGCCAGATTTGCTATCACCAGTGTGAGGCCAAGATGAAGAGATCCCAAATCGGTGTGAGGAGGAGAATTTCTGAGTTACTGTGTATTAAATTGACCTCTTTTTCTTTTTCTTTTTCTTTTTTCCCCGGTTTGGTATCTAATTTCCAGTCGAAACCCGGTATATATCCCAGTATGACCAAAACGGGTCTAATACAGCCGGTATTAAAACCAGTATGAAACACCACCGTTTTGTACTGATATGCGTACCATTACGAAATATACCGGTCATACCGGCCGGTACAGTACGATATCCTCTTCCTTGCATCATACACACCATATTTTATGTAATATGTAAACACTAAAAATCCACATTTTCTAAGGATATCCATATCTTATACACATGCGGAAAATTTTTAGGGGAACCAACTATGGTCTAAAGCATCACTTGAAAATGAGTCAATATGCTTAAATTTTGCTTAAATGAGTTAATACGCTTATTTTGCTTAGTCCACTTCGGTGTCAAGGATAAAATTTAGAATCACAACCTTTATACTACAATTTTGATATGACAGAGTATGAATGGTGAAAAAAAAATTTATAGTTTCATATGAAATTGATAAACAACTAACCACAATATGCCGTATAGAATGGTTGTGAAAAAAGTTGTAACCCTAAAATAACTGGGTTTCAAAGTCTAAAATTATAAGGATGACAAGGTTGGCAACTTACAAAGCAAAGCACCGCCCCCCACCTGTATTCTCGTAATTCTACCCCCTTTTCCTAACTCTCAAGTCATCTTAATTCCTTCGTTCTACATCTTAAATCAAAGTTTCTCCTCTAAGAAAACACAGCCTAAACATAGCAATTATGCTGTAGAGAACCCTTCATACAAAACTAGATACAGCTCATGCTGGCTTTAGCAACATGCCATGATTGGTTTGGCTAATCTTTTTCGGTTCTTCCTCTTCTACCAGAGGATGATTTTCTTTTCATTTTTGTTCTGCAACGTACATTGTCAGTAAATTTCCATGACAAAGCCTATATAACTTGGTAGCTATAATTACTATATAATATGAGGTATTATTAAAATGGAACCAGTAATATTCTATGCCTTTCAAAATTGTACTAAATATAGCTTTTAAATTTGCACAACGTTGCGTATGCTGCTACGTACATGACGGTCATAAAAAGTGGTGGATAAAATTGAGAAAATCTCTGGTCAGTGGTGGCCTCTTGATTATTCATTACGTTTTAACTTGGGAAATATTTGTTTTTTATTTTTTAATTTTTTTGCCAAGTAATTGGGAAGTATTTGTCAAACCTTATATTCAAATGTGGCAAATTTATAAAGAAATGGACAAGAATGTACATGCCTCCGAGTTACCAACACTACCAGCGTGGTTTAAATAGGCACTTCCCTCTTCATTGAACACTCATTATTGTGATTCCTCAATTGTTTATGGAAGAACATTGAACTATTACCACATTATTTGAGATGAAGAACATGGTCAACTTGAGTAAGAGTCACACCTCGAATGACATTACCACTACGAAACCTTGGCATATATTTTGATTAAAGTGTGTGCAAGTCACTAGTTTAATTATCATGTATCAAAACACCTTTATCCAAAAGCATCCAATTGGGGAAGGCTATAACATATACAGGTACATTTGCCTATACATTGCATGGCTTAGTATATAATTCAAGTAAAAAAAAAAAAACCATAACTAAAGGCTGCTGGTCCTCGCCTTATGAAACAAAACCATCCAATGCGGCCTCAAAAGTCACTAAAATGTTCTCTCCTTGATACCCCAACCCCATGCATTAGCTAAAGTCACCAAATTGCCAGCTCTATAATTCCTCTGTACGCAGTTGTTATATGTACAATTCAAGCATCCCACAACTCTCCCTAATTCCTAGCTAGTTCATCCTTAGACCATCACTTATATAAAGTCCTCTTATCAATATTATCCAACTATCAAATTTGAAACTCTTTTTATAATTACCTATATTATCGTGTAATTCTTCACCCCCTTTCTCTCTCTCTCTCTCTCTCTCTCAAGATGGCAACATGCACTTGTCATAGAATTTCAGTGATGTTCTTGTTCTTGTTCATTATGAGTTCCATCATGGTTGCTTATGCTGGTACCTTTTATGAAGATTTTGACATAACATGGGGTGAACAACATGCTAAAATACTCGATAACGGGAAGCTCCTAATTCTTAATCTTGACCAGATTTGTGGCTCCGGCTTCCAATCCAAAAGATCATATCTATTTGGAAGGATCGATATGCAGCTAAAGCTTGTCTCCGGCGACTCAGCTGGCACTGTCACGACTTATTATGTAAATTCTAGTACTATTTTTGACATATATAACATGCTTCCAATACAGTCAAAAAAAGTGTTAGCAAAACTTAACATATATACCTATTAAGGCTTTCCCCTTATATGCTAAGAGAAACATAGAAAATTCTGCATCAACCTTATAGTACTATTACTACAGTTTATTATCCAATGATTATATTCTTTGTTTGTTGCAGTTATCCTCAGAAGGGCCAAACCACGACGAGATTGATTTTGAGTTCTTGGGAAACCTGAGTGGAGATCCCTATATTGTCCATACAAACGTGTTCACGCAGGGTAAAGGAGATAGAGAGCAACAATTCTACCTCTGGTTTGACCCAACAAAAGATTTCCACACCTATTCCATTGTTTGGAATCCACAATGCATCATGTAAGATAACGTATAGCTTACCTCAAGTATTCCATATCAATTTTATGATATTTTTGACACCTCGAAATATTAATTTTTTTACTTGCATCAAGCTAGGGCGGTCACAGGACCACCCTGATTTTCAAAAAAATGTATATATACACTTGCCAAAAAAATATTATATGCTAAACTAACTTATTGTGACTATCTTAATAAAAAATTTTGAACATCCTGACTTAAGAATTATAAAAATTTGAGTTCAACAAAAATAAGAGTTGTGCTATTATATTCACAACATTTTTATAATGATTTCACAATAAATTTAATGTGGTAAGCTATTACTGATTCTAATTTGGGCCAAATACTAATATTATTTTTTACCAACCAATAACAGTTTCTTGCATAAAATTAAGAATAAATTTTAGTTACAAAATTAGTTGTAACTAAAGGTTACAAACTCACTCAATAAAATAAATATCACAACATATTTTGAAAATCTAACCGTTGAATTATATATTCTTTACGCTCTTAATACACATGTTAAATTTTATGTCAATCAGATATTATTTACTATATGATCTATAAATTTATATTTTGTGCATAATTTTAAATTACAAAAACTTGCAATTTAAAAAATTTATTGATGACATAGTTATTGATCTTTAATTTTCTTGAAATTTTGCAAGCATGGATGATATAAGAAGAAGATGTAATCCAATAGTAGATTTGTCAAAATTCACCTCCAATAAAAAGATATTAAGTAAGTTTGTAGCCTAAGACTGTAACTAATTTTATAACTAAATTTTTCCTAAAATTAATTGTAAAAATGTTGTAGACATACCATTACTCCAAAATTAATTTTTCCCTCAAACATAATTCTTAATCCTTTTTTTTTAAAGCTTAAATATAACAACAATAAATATTAGCCCAAATAACAACAAACATAAACCAAACAAAAACAATACAAGACCAAACAACAACAAATGAAAAAATTATTAAACAAAAAGCCTATTATCAAACAAAAAGATAAATTTGTAACTTGTTCAACCTATTTGATAAAAATAATTTCTAACTTCAATTTTCCTTAAAAAATGATACTAAGAAAAATATTGTGGTAATTTAAATTTCTTAGTAACTACCTTAAATAAAATTCCTAGATCGCCACTGTATCAACTAGCCTTTTAACTTAGTGGCATAGCCTACTTCAAATACCAAATGTTGCAATAATCGAATTATAAGACAAAGTATAAATTTCTGTATACACAAATTTATGTCTATGAATATTATTATTATTATAGTCACAAAAAGATCTTGTCATAGCTAACGTAAAAATTGAATTTGACAAAAATATTATTTTCGTCCTTAAAATGTATATAGTACATGTTTCATTTTCATCCCTCAATTTTAAAAGCTTTTATTTCCATTCCTTAAAATATAAAATGTCACTCATTTGGTCATTTCATCCACTTTGTTATTTTTTTAATAAAAAATTTTGTAATATTTTGAGGATGAAAACTAGAAACTATACTATATTTTAAGGACAAAACGAAATAATTTAGGTTCTATTTTGTTTTCTTCAAATGTAATTTATATTTTATTTTTGTCCTTGAGAGTTAATTGAAATAGATGAAAGTTAGGGGACATCAATTTCCGTTTTTAATTTTGAGTAGTGCTAAAATCTAGGTGGCAAGTTATTACTGTGTCTTAATTGACTCCACTATTGCATCATTTTTGACATACTATTAATAGTTGTTACCTAGGTTTTGTTATGTCAATGTTGTGTTTGTAGCTTTATTCTAATTTCCAAGTTTAATGATTCTTTATAACCTCGAATACCTATATATATATATATATATATTATTCAAAACTGATATAGAAAAAAAAAATCAAAACATAATTATAAATAATTCATAGAAAAATATTTTAAAATATCAATTGAATACTTAATAATAAATTGAGAATACAAATTGACGTTAAAACTTAAAAGTGAAAAATATATTATTTGAATCAAAATGCAACTTAAAAAGAGGGCTGTATTTAATTAGAGAAGATTTTTTTTATTAAAAAAATTTAAAAAGAAGGCATATTCATTTTTTATTTTTTTATATTTTATTTTAGAGGTATGACTCTAGTAGTCTAGCCAAGAGCCTTGTTGCTTAGTAGCCTAACGTCTTCTCATTTATTAAGAAAATCAAGGTTTTTTTCTTTTTTCTTTTTTCTTTAACAAGTGGATTTGATCCTTTGAAGGAGTGGTTTTTCCTTTCCTTGAGAATAAGTTTTTTCTCCAAACTAGTTTGTAGAGAAAGTCATCAATCTCTTCCTATATATTTTTATTTGACAACTACAAGGAGTATAATTTAATTTCATTATATTATTATTTCTAAAATCTTAGTAGAACTAATAGGTCAACAAATTATACTTCGCTGCTTTATTGATTCCTGCTTGGAAATTTTTATAACATTATAAAACATACTCCTTATCAACTCAAAATATACAGATAAGCTTGTTCGTCTACAAGAAGTGATTATAATCAGAGCATCTTTAACCTGTTTATACAAAACCCTAATATCACATGGACAAAATAATCATAATACAGCGGAATAGAATTTATACATATGCATCACTTTTGCTATATATATATATACACACACACAAAATAGCAGGGAGACTATACAAAACTAGCTATGTATACAAAAACACTGCTTCTTCATGTTGAGGCTCTTGGGGCTGCACTAAAGAACTTCTTGCAAAACTAAACAATCAATTTGCTCAGGTAAGGGAGGTATGACATGCATCAATTTGTTCTTGTATTACCTGTATCAATTTGTCTTTGCATTACATGTATCAATTCATTCATTGCATATCATAAAAATGATCTTGAGATTTTAACGGTTGCAAAGGTGTTTTCGGTTTCCAAATCGGACCATCGGATCGAAAGATATCGCATGATCAAGTTTGCAAGGTCAACTTGCATTGTGTCTAGGTAGAGTCGACCACACATGATTAATTTAAATTAATTTTGATTGGTGAGACAATTAAAATTAATTAAATAATTTTGTGATTAGTTGATAATTAGTGTTTAAAATAGGGATTCATGCATAGGAATAAAAAGGATGATTGGATAACAATTATCCAATAAAATTGTGGATAATCTGAACTTTATCAAGATTTATTTTAGGGTATTTATCAACAAGATAATTGTTATTCAAAAGCCTAAATTATTCAAAAAAAAGAGATAAAAAAATCATAGACGGAAGATGAAAACATGTCTTGGTGCAAGGACCGATCAAAAAACCCTAGAAGGAGAGTTCAAAATGCACCCAAACACAGAAGTATGTTTGGTGTCCAAGAGCCCATTCGGCACTTATGGAGTGCCGAACAGCACTTTAAAAGTGCCAAATTGGCCTCTTTTGGGCTTTGGCCCAACCACCTTCGGGTGACAATAAGGCACACCCTTTTCAATATTTTCACAAAAGGATGTGTTCGGATTCACATCCTAATCGACTATGCCTATTTTTTAGAGTCTTCTGGCCTCTATAAATAGAGACTAAATCTCATAATTCAACATCTTTTTTTTTTTTTTTTTTTTTTTTTATGCTTTGGGAGGCACACATTTTGAGGCTCTCAAATTGCTGATCCTCTATGAGATTTTCTACTTAAATTAGGATTTTTAAGTTTCAAAGATAACTGAATAAGTTTTTTTGAACCCTAAAACATCCTATCAAGAACAAAGAGTGCTCATGCAAGAGGTTGTGTCCGGATTCACACCCTTTTCAATCTTTTCACAAAAGGATGTGTCCGGATTCACATCCTAATCGTCTGTGCCTATTTTTTAGAGTCTTCTAGCCTCTATAAATAGAGACTAAATCTCATAATTCAACTTTTTTTTTTTTTTTTATGCTTTGGGAGGCACACATTTTGAGGCTCTCAAATTGCTGATACTTGCTGATCCTCTATGAGATTTTCTACTTAAATTAGGATTTTTAGGTTTCAAAGATAACCGAATAAGTTTTTTTGAACCCTAAAACATTCTCTCAAGAACAAAGAGTACTCATGCAAGAGGTTGTTTCCATCACCCTATCTTTTTTTTTTTTTTCTTTTTTTTTAATGATTCTTTTATGTTGATGAATATTTTATTTATAACATGAATGGTTCATCATTGTTTTGTTTAAAGCATGATTTTTTTTTTTTTTTTTTTTGGGTGTGATTGTCATAATCTCTTTCTTGAATGTCAATAATCTGTATGTAAAGAATTCTTTTTCTTAAAATAAAAACAGATTTGCATCTTCCTTAGATGTAGATCTGAATTTTTCTTCAAAATAAAACGGATCTGTATCTTCCTTAGATGTAGATCTGGATTTTTCTTAATCAAAACTGGTTTGTGTCTTTATTAGATGCAAATCCGAACATTTATTTTGCTCGAGAAAAAAAAGAAAAAAGAAAAAAGAAAAAATAACTGTTTTGTATCTTCCTTAAATACATATCTAGGCTAGGACATATTTATGAGGACATAGGCTGTATGGTTTTGACTTTACAAACCTGTTCTTTTAGTTGTGTTAAACGGAGTGCCAACTCTGCTGCGCATGCTTTAGCAAAATATGCAAGACAAGTAGATGATGAGGTTGTTTGGTTGGAAGAATCTCCACCACCCATTCTGGAAGCTTTGTATTTGGATAATTGTTATTTCATGAATGAATGAATTATGGTTTTCACTTCCAAAAAATAAAATAAAATTCTTGCAACTCACCATTTTGCTACTCAACTACTGCATAATTTGGCGATACATTCAGCAGGTGTTGCCCACCCCATTTTCTATTCTCATGAAGTGAATATATGACTTGCCATCTAGTTTTCGAGCAAAAAGGTCCTCAAAGTACTTCTCCATAGAAACTCTTCGAAAATTTGCTGGGTTGTCAGGGCCAATAAGGCTAGGAGCAGGACCCAGTTCCGAGTCTAGATTGGACCTATGAAATGTAGCAATTGAGAGCCTCTCATTTGTAGAATTTACTGTTGCTCTATGCTCAATGCTTCGATATATGCCATTGCTCACAATCTGCAGGATAAACAAGAAAATTTAATACCAACGTTAACTTCATTTCTGATGAAAAAAACTAATGTTGTAGTGGATGAGTAAGGTCCCATTGGGAATAGAAATGTAAACTATAACATAAAACAAACAAGATTCCCAACTTGACTCAATTCGGTACAATGTTTGAGTTAATTGATGAAAGTCATAAGTAAAGATTCTTTAGTCATATCTTCCAAAATAGGAGTCTGGTGGTGCTCTTGCCGAGTACAACTGATTCCAGGACCTAGAAGAAACCACACAATATGCAAGAATAGATAACAAAGTGATTCATATTGGTGGGATAAATATCCTCCTAGCTCACTTTGTTTGATCCTAGACATTGCGTTGCAGACGTCGTTTCCTATAGAGTTGTTTTCCAATAAATGAGTGGAATGGTAGTGAATGCATGAAAACTGGCTATATTAATCTAACTTTACTCTGGAAAAGTTCCAAACTTTCTGAATATTCCAATTGACCCAAGTAATATCGTAATACACATTCTTTGGCTTCTACAGCTGAAGAGCAGCAAAAAAGAAGGCCATTTGTCAAATTCGTTTGTTTCAACAATGCTATTCTGATAACTCATTTGTGGCCTAATCTTATAGGTTTCGTTTCAGGGATTAGTGATGCAGTCTTGGACTAATGAAGTTAAGCTATTGATGAGAATCAACAAGCATTCAAGGATCTATTGCATATTCCAGTTGGGCCTATTACTAAAGCAAGATCCAAGAAGATCAAAGAAGCACTTAATGGGCTGATTCAAGAGATTTGGGCTGATTCTAATGTAAGACATTCTAAGCTTGGCCCAAAGGAAGATGAAGGTGTAATAAATTTAATTCAAGCTATTGAGGGCTGATCTGGTTTAATTGGGCTTAATTTATGACGTGGATTAATGGCTGATTGATTTTCCAGCTCCATATCCGTTAATATATATTTTTCCTAGTCTGGAGCATCTATTTTTGGACTAGATCTACCTTAATTTTAGGCTTTTATTATTTAGAACGTTTTTAGCTATTTTTCCTATTTGGGATATGCTAATTTCAGACCAAATCAACTTTTATTTAGGGTTTTATTATTTAGTACGTTTTTTATATTTTTCTATTTTCAGTCATGCCTTATAAATAGCATGCACTCATTGTAATAAGGGATTATTATTGAATAAAAATCAGAAAATGTGAGGCTTTGCTCTTCTTTTGGTTCTTCAAGAACTGTGAACTTATCAAGGATTCTTCCTTGTGGCATTCAAACTTTATACCTTTGGTTCATGATTCCATTATAATCATTGGGTCAAGGTCTGTTACTTATACCTTTGTTTCGCGTTTCACTTATAAACGTTGGGTCAGGGTTCTATCAAAATCTGAATTTTAGCTTTCTAGGGCAATTATTCCAATACTGTTTGTTGGGTTTCAAAGCGTGTCGTTTTAGGTTCGCATCATTTGGTATCAGAGCACAGGTTCTAAAATCAGTTTTCTTTCCCTTTATCTTTTGTTTCCTGTTATCATCCTGTCTTGTTCCTTTTGTGTTCTTTGTTTCTCGTTCTTATTTTGTGACATGCACTAGGTTAAAATCGTACACCAAGCTTCCCAAAAAAAAAAAAAAAAGCTTGAAAAAAGAAAAAAAAAAAAAGAAAAAAAGAAGAGGCTACAGAAAAAAAAAAGAAAAAAAAATTTGTTTGTAGTTTCAATTCCCTCAAACCAAAATATTATTTTCTTTTGTCCTATTCCTTTGATTTAGTGTTTCTGTCATATTTTCTTGCCATTGGTGTTAGTTTAAATACTACAAGTTGAATTTCTTGATTAAGTTTATTAGTTTAAGCAGAACTGAAAAGGAGAAGCTACGAGTGGAAAAAGGCAAGAGAGTGTGAGACTAATATCGGAAACAAGCCAATTTAAGAGTGAAACACGAGTGTGAGTGACATAATTTGAGTGTAAACACGTGAGGGAGTGTTGTGAGGAATTATTTCTAACATTCCTTTGTAGTTTCAAAATTATGTCTTCCAGGGGCGAAGCATCAAACAAAGGAGGGAGGAGTCATCCATCATGTTGCAGGCTATGCAACAACAATTTGAACGTATGAATGTGGTGTTTAATGATATTCGAGATCGGATGGATAGGCAAGACGCTATTATTGCTTCTTTGCGTGAGGAGCGTCCACAAAGAGCCCCTAATGCTAGAAGGCAAGGAAGGCGTGCGAGCATGGATGATTCTGATGACTACCATGAGGATGAGTTTGAAGATGAAGAGGATCAAGCTTCATTAAACAATGAAGGCAGGTTTGCGCCAAGGGGAGAAAGGCGTGGTAGAGGTTTCCGAAGAGATCCAAGATGGCAAGATGGGATTGACA
>NW_027069773.1:799257-825356 GCF_002906115.3 Quercus suber | reverse complement strand
AAAAATAAAAAATGAGAAAAAAAAAAAAAAAAAAAAAAAAAAGCTAAGTAGGAGGAGCATCCAAGGTAGATGGGTTCTTAGCGTTCAGGCTAGAAGGGTTTTCAACAGCCGAGACCAAAGGAGTGACGGGGCCATCAGGAACAGGTTGAGTAAGAACCACACTGTCATCTTTCGGATCCTGCTCCTCTATATGAGTAAAATCATTGGACTCTTTGTCGATGGTGTCACTACCCATTAGAGTCGTCGACACAGGATCGTTAAGAGTGACCTTGGATAGGTCAAGGTCTGGGTAGATGGATCCGACTTGCTTTAAGTAGTCCTCGAAACCAACACCATAATAGACGCCGCATGCATCAATAAAAAGTTGGGAATCCCTAAACTCCGCCACGGCGTCAGCCTTCGCCTTCTCCATCTATTCACGAAGAGAGGCCAATTTCGTCGTCAAATTGGTATTCGCCTTCTCCGCTTCCTCAAGCCAACGGGTCTCTTCCACAAGTACTTGTCTTACCCGTCAGCTCCTGGTTAAGAGTATGGATGGCCTTCGAGTATTGAGTTCACTCCTTATTTTCAATCTCTTGGCACTTGCAAACCATCATATCACCTCCTAACTAGCCACACATCTATCCTAAAGGGCCTTCATGCACACCAATGCTTAGGATCAATACAACCGTCAGTGAAAGAATGGATAAATAAAGGCGAAAATGCACTTTTGGTCCCTACATTTTGGACCTATTCTCAATTTGGTCCCTAAATTGATTTAGGTCCTAAGTCAGTCCCTGATTTTTAAAAATCGTTTTTAAAATAGTCCCTACCGTCAACCCTGTGACAGAAAATGCTGAGCTGGCAAACGGAGGTCCTAGCACTTATTATAATAATAATTAAAAAGCCAGCGTGTCCCACTTACACACTGCCACCTCATCTCCCGCGGACTTAGCCCTCACATGACCCTCACGTGTTCCTGCCACGTCATTTTCCCGCCCACTTAGCGCACACGTGACCCTCTCGTGACTGAACTCATAACTACCTTCAGTCTTCAGTCATTCACTCCTTCACCGAAAATCCCCAAATTTCACCTTCACCTGGAAACGAAACCCTAACAATCCCAAATCGTGTTCTTCCCCAACAGCCCGTGTCGTCTTCATCCTCGTGTTCTTCCCCAAAATCCAACTTGAAAACCGTAAGAAAGCCATTCCCCTGAAACTTGAAAACCCATTCCCCTGAAACTTGAAACCGTAACGTTTCATCCTCGTGTTCTTCAGCCATTTCCCTGAAACCGTAACATTCCCCTGAGAAAAACTCTATCACTCACAGACAAAAACTGGGTAAATCACTCACAGACCAAAATCGTAAGATTCCCTTGAGAAAAACCCTAAATCACTCACAGACAAAAACTCTGCCTCACCCACTCATCAAACACGAAGAACCCTAAATCACTCATAGACAAAAACTCTGCCTCACCCACTCATCAAAACCACATTTGAAGCGATGGAATCAAGCTCAGCATCCTCGGTAAGCCTGAAGAGGAGAGCATCACGCACATGTTATTGCCCACCCCTGGTAAACCAGTTCTAGTGGTTTCCTGGACGGAGAACAATCCAGGAAGAAGGTTTTATGGGTGTCCTAATTATTGGGTAAGGTGTGAGTTATTTCATTTTTTTTTTCTTTAGTTCATTTTTTTAGTGGGTTGATTGATTTGGTTTGAATTGATTTTTTTTTTTTTTTTTGAATTGATTGATTTGGTTTGAATTTCAGGTTGGACGAAAATGCAAATATTTTCAATGGGTTGATGATGAGATTTGTGCGCGTGGTAAGGTCCTTATCCCAGAACAGAGGCAGACCATTCTCAGACTCCAGGCTCAAGTTTCAACTTGCAAAAAGAGGCAGAAGTGTTTAACAGTGTCTCTAATTTTGGCATTGCTGATGTGTGGGATCTGCCTTTGTGTAATTTTAGTTTTGGTGGTTTAGATGGGTGGGTTAGATTGTGATTTTAGTTGTGCTGATTGTGGCATTGCTGATATGTGGGATCTGACTTTGTGTAATTTTTTTTGGTTAGTTTTGGTGGTTTAGATGGGTGGGATAGATGGTGATTTTAGTTGTGCTCCTTGTGGCATTGTTGATAAGCATTTTGTGGAACATTTTGTGGAGCATTTTGTGAAGAATTTTGTGGAAAACTATATCCTACCAATTACCTTTGTAATTTCTGTTTGAATGAATGAAATGAAATTATCATGGTTTTGTTCAATGTTATCTGGTTCAATGAAATGTAATGTAATTTTGTTCAATGTTATCTGGTTTTGTAATGAATGAATGAACTTAATGGTCATTGTGTGTAAATTACTAAACTGAAGTTACCAATTCAGTCATTGTGTGCAAACTGCCCACTGGAAAATGACTGCACTAATCCGGCATGAGCTACAAGCCTGCATCTTTGAACTGAAGTTATCTGAAAAATACTTGACTCTTAATCTGGAAAATACTGAACTAAAGTTACCAAATACTTGACACTTACTAGTTTCACATGCACAGGGAATTGGTGATTGTGTGCACAGATTGCACCATTGTGTGCAAACACAATACACAAACCAGACTGCACTATATGCATGACAGACATGAATTTGTCCAAAATACACAAATCATAATACACAAAACCATATAGACAATTCCCTGCCATATTACACAAATCACAATACACAAACCATATAAGCAATCCCCTGCCATAATACACAGATCACAATACACAATTCATTGACAAAACCCAAGCAATCCATGCCATATTAAGCAAATCACAATACAAAAATCACAATACCCAAAAACCTTAGCTGCCATACACAAATCACAATACACAAAAACTTCTTTTGTATAATTTAGCCATTGTTCAGGCAACAAAAACAAGAAGGCCATTATGCAGTACTTAGCTTCCTTAGTTCAACACTACCAAAATGTACATAATTTAGCCATAATTACTACCAACAAAAAGGACTTTTGCTGCCACTGACAAACTTTAACAAGTCCATTGTGCAGTACTTAGCTGCCATAGTTCAACACTACCAAATGTACATAATTCAGCCATAATTACAACCTTTCACACTGACTACCACAAAAAAGTTCAAAGATACAAAAAACAAAGAAATAGATATTGCTCAGTCTCCACCAGCTTATCCCATTGGCCCATGCACAGATGACTGGCTCCCTGCAGACCTCAATGCTTCTCTATACCTAGATGCATTTCTTGATGCATTCAAGGTCTCACTTGTGACACTCCCCTTCTTTCTCTTCTTTGGATTTCCATGTGTGTTCTTGCTTGGATTGGATGTTGTACTATTGGGGGGTGCACTGCTTGTAGCTTGTCTGGTAGTTGCTGCACTGCTTCCAGCTTGTGTGGTAGGTGGTACCCTTGGTGGATTTGGCTCATTGATGGCCACTCCTCCACTTGCTCCACCAACTCCACCAACATGAGCCCCATTAGTTGTCTACAAACAACACATACACCCAAGTTAACATTAAAAAATTGAAACAAGTGCAAAAAAAGAAAAAAAAATTAATGCACAAACAAGTATTATACCTGTTTTTGGCTAGAACTCCTACTGTTTGGACCACCACCAGCAGCTGTAGGCAGTGAAGAATTCCCTCCAACCTCACCTTTGCAGCTTCTTTTATTGTGGCCTATCTTCCCACATGACTTGCACCTCTTGGCAATACCCAACCCCTTGCTATGACCCCTTCTTGGTTCATTGGGTTCCCTTGCTCTCTTCTTCTTGGCCTGCCAGGTGGCCTTCTCTTTATTGGAGGCTGCACAGGTGGAGTCCAGTTGGGGTCCACATATTCTGACCATTAATGGGATCAATGATGGGCTCATAGCATGCCTTGTATGTGCTGACTTTGTAGCAGTCATTGGTGTATTTCTCAGCTGCCTCCCTGTTGAAGAATATGCATGAAATTGCATGGCAACATGGAATACCAGTGATGTCCCATTTCCTACAAGTACATGTCCTCTTCTCCAGGTCCACAATGAAACTTTGTAGCCCATTCTTAACCTCAAATTTTGTGTTAGAAGACCAACAAGCCAACCATTTACTGCTACTCATCTTCTCCCTATGCAATCTTTTACATACTTTAGGGCACAACTCAGACTCTACCTTCAAAATACTTAGTCTATTTTGTTGGGACCTATTCATCAAATACAACCTAATGTCTTCAAGCTGCATATATAAACAACCCACGTATTAGTGCATGCTCAAAAATATATAACTCAGATCAACATACATAAAGTATAGGAAATTTGCATACCATGCTAATAATGGGCTTCCCTCTGAATTTTATGATCCTACTGTTGAAGCTTTCACACATATTGTTGAGGACAGTATCACTTAGCCCATCACCCTTGAACATGTGTCTAGCCCATATTGTTGTGGTGTGTCCTTTCAGCCAAAAGTATGCACCCTCATCAATATCTTTCATCTCATTCATTGCCCTTCAAATTCCTGTGCATAAGTTGCTTTTGCTGCTCTCCAAAACAATTCTCTAATTAGAAGACCAGGATGGTGCTTCCTCAAATTGTTGTACAAATGTCTACAAACACCTATGTTCATAAAGAGGCCAGTTATCTGCAAATGACTGCACTAATCCCTGCCAAATGCAAACAACAAGAAGTAAGTATATATACATCACATACAATTGTTGTTCATATTTCTCATGTTATAAACAAACATAAAATATGGAAATACCTTCTGTTGGTCTGATATGAATGTCCACCTCTTGCTGTCACCAATGTCAGCAAGCAACAGGTTTATAAACCAAGTCCATGAGTCCTTGGTTTCAGCTTCCACTACTGCCACAGCCAAAAGGAAATATTCTTCATTGGGGTCCCTTGCAATTGCAACAATCAGCTGCCCCCCCACCTTGGTTTTAAGATGGCAAGCATCCAATCCAATTATTGGCCTGCAGCCTCCAAGAATCCCTCCTTACACCCAGCCCAGCAAATGTACAATCTCTCAAAGTATGGCACTCCTATCTGTAAATCCATTTCAGTGCCAAGTCTCCCTCATTATAAGTGTGAGTCTTCATCAGAACTGTACTACCAGGACTAGATCTCCTCAGTTCTGCACAATAATCCCAGAGCTGATTGTACTGCTCTATGTAAGACCCATCAACAAACTCTTGAGCCTTTTCCCTAGCCCTACTGCCTTCCCAGCATTGATATTCACCACATACTTCTCATGCACTGCTTCTTGAATACCTTCAGCTTTATATTAGGTTGTCTCCTCACCTTTTTCATCAACTTCCTTGCAAGGAACTTGGTAGTGCACCTTGGATTTTTGTAGCTCCTGGTACATGTGTGCTCCAAGTTCAAGGTCTTAAGTTGGTAACTCATCTCCCTTGGCAGCTTTGCTAGGTAAGCTGTAAACTTGCAGGGAGGTTGACACTTGGCTCTAACCCTTAATTTATCATTTTTCACAAACTTCACGCCCCATCCACCATTCACTGCATACTCAGTGATAGCATCCTTGAACTGTTTAGGGAAAATAAACAACATATTCTTCTCAAACCTCATGTGTTTAGGATTAGAAACTTGTTTAAACACTGGAAACTTCTTCCTATTAGTGACATTATCCACATGTCCATGAGCAGCATCACCATCACCCTCACTGTCACTATCATCAACCCCTTCATCACCACTAGATGATGACTCAGTCAGACTTAACAGCTCCTCACTGGTTAATCTGAGTTCATACACCAGCCCCCATCTGATTTGGCAATGTTGCCTAACCTCAACATCATTGTCCCAGCTATCACTACTATCTTCACCCACATACCGTTGGTTGGGGTTCATTTCTCTAGTCCCTTTCATTTCAGTATCACTAGAACTCTCATTACTATCAGTGGTCACAGCACCATGCCCTTGTGGTTCCTCAACAACTGGTTCCTTACCAGGTCTCCTAAATCCAAGTATTTCAACATCAGAATCAGAATCATCCCTACCCCTATCATCCCTATCATCCTCATCACCCCCATACTGATGACCATCAAAATCATCATCACCATGATAGAAGTCATCTCCATCCTCATAAGCAGGTTCCCCATCACTAGAATTATACCCCTCAGGCTCAGGCTCAGGCTCTACAACAAGGTCCAATGTCACACCATTACCATTATTAACCAGTATAGGTTCATGTACTGGATGCTGGACATATACATGAATATGTCCATGACCCCCTACCAAGCCAGTCATGAACATTGCATCCTTGTCATCCTTGATCAAGTGGAACATCCTACCCTCCTGATCATCCTCCCCAGGTACTGTGTACCACAACCTACTCACACACGTGTACCCAAAATCTTTACAGATGGACTCAATTTCCACCTTAGACCACTTACCAGGATCACAGCCATCTACTATCCCAACATCACCCCCACATACTCCTGATAATTTTCACTAAAATGTCCACCATGATGCACATACAGAGTAAAAGACTCGTCCATCCTGCATGCATGAAAAATTATTTGTAGAATATTTTATTTCAATAAAGACAAAACTAAACCAAACAGTCAAACATGCATTGACTCTATATATTCTAAACACAAAACAATGCCAAAACATATATCATTTACTGATAACAAGGAACACACATGGTCCACCATGATCCTTAAAGGCCAAACAGAAAAGGCCAAACAGAAAAATACACCAACCAAACAACATTATACAAATAAAAGATAATAAAGCACTCAAAATGTGGTCCATAATCGATGAGAGAGACAAAAAGCGTTAAAAGTAAGAGAGAGACGGAGACAGAGACAGATATACACACATTCTTTTGCTTTTCGAAGAGAGTTAGATACATACATAAATAGATACGCACATAAATAGACACACACACAGAGAAATAGCTTTGCACCTCGCAGCTTATCAGTTGCGGTAAAAGTCTCTTTCGTTCTAACTCACTATGATTTCTCAGGGGAATGGGTTTTCAAGTTTCAGGGGAATGGGAATCTTACGGTTTTGGTCTGTGAGTGATTTACCCAGTTTTTGTCTGTGAGTGATAGAGTTTTTCTCAGGGGAATGTTACGGTTTCAGGGAAATGGCTGAAGAACACGAGGATGAAACGTTACGGTTTCAAGTTTCAGGGGAATGGGTTTTCAAGTTTCAGGGGAATGGCTTTCTTACGGTTTTCAAGTTGGATTTTGGGGAAGAACACGAGGATGAAGACGACACGGGCTGTTAGGGGAAGAACACGATTTGGGATTGTTAGGGTTTCGTTTCCAAGTGAAGGTGAAATTTGGGGATTTTCGGTGAGGGAGTGAAGACTAAAGACTGAAGGTAGCTATGAGTTCAGTCACGAGAGGGTCACGTGTGCGCTAAGTGGGCGGGAAAATGACGTGGCAGGAACACGTGAGGGTCATGTGAGGGCTAAGTCCGCGGGAGATGAGGTGGCAGTGTGTAAGTGGGACACGCTAGCTTTTTAATTATTATTATAATAAGTGCTAGGACCTCCGTTTGCCAGCTCAGCATTTTCTGTCACAGGGTTGACGGTAGGGACTATTTTAAAAACGATTTTTAAAAATCAGGGACTGACTTAAGACCTAAATCAATTTAGGGACCAAATTGAGAATAGGTCCAAAATGTAGGGACCAAAAGTGCATTTTCGCCATAAATAAAACATAAGATAGTCTAAGAAAAAGAACATACCCTAGACAGATCAAAGAGACCCGTCGCCCCTAAGTCCTCAGTTGTCTGATTAGCACAAGGGTCCAAATCCATCTCCTTGATGATTGAGTTAACCATCTCAATAGCATGATCCTTATGTGTAAGTAGATGACAAATGGCTCCTTGAGTGATGGGACCTTTCCCTATTATTAGCCCTTTGCCAATCGTATGGCTGGGTTTAGGAGGCGATGATTGCTTTGGTTGCTTTTCACCTATGGGTGTGCCCATCCTTTTCTTCAATGGACGGTCCTCTTTGCCGTCATTCTTACGTTTCAACATCCCTTTAGTGACGGCCTTGGAGGTTGACGCCGAAGACCCTTCCTTTTGTTGTTGTTGCTTGCGGACCATAACACATTGCCTCACCAACGCCTTTTACCTACCTACCTCCATTTCTGAAAAAGATGAGGAAAATTAAAAATAGATGGGCAAGAAGTAAAAAGAAATTTAATAAAGTGAAGGGCTAAGAAACTTACGATGACAAGAAGAAGCGTGTAATCGTCGAGCTATAAACGTCGGCTCTGAACCACCACAAAAGGTGTAGAGGGTGTCAAGTGTCACCAAGTCCTTCCACTTCCTTTCTTCAAAGGTAATGGACCAGACCCTTCTAAGGAAATTTTCCTACTCGTTGGTTATATCGGGAACGATGGAGGTTGAAAATCAAGAAAAACAAGTGTTAGACACGGAGCCAAGGCTATCTAGGGTACAAAAGCTGACGACTCACTAGACTCCTTGATGATTCCCCAAGTATTATCAAACCAGTCGGGAATACTTTCCCATTCGTCAGGTTTGCATACCCATTCCGTCCCTTGGACAAAAAAGTACCTATTTTTCTAGTTCCTACTAGAATCTGGCATGTCAGACACAAGCCTAAGTGATGGTTTCCAAGCCAAAAAGTGAAAGATACCCTTTGATTAGGATATTTGTTGGGGCTTGTAGCAGTAAAAGAACTCTTCAAGTGTAAGCCGATGGTTCCCTCCACTTAGTTGACCCTATATCACTTCAGTCCCGATAAAAATCCTTCATGCGTTTGGGGTAATCTGGCTAACAGATAAACCTAGGTAGTTGGCAAGTTAACGGTGTAGTTCCATCAAAGGAAACCTTAACCCCGCAGTAAACATCGCGTCATACATCCCTACATCCACTATTTTATTCGAATAACATCTCTCAAAATTACTTGGTAGACAGATGGGGATGTTGTGAAGGATTTGATGACAGTCACAAAGGGTGTTGAAGACCCTTTGGGACATGGTTGGATAAAACTCATTCACCATCCATATTTTTGGAAGAATAAAGGGCCTATTGCCCATTCCGTTCATTTGGTCAATTGACTAGTCACTTTCTTCATGACCCCCTTCATTACTCTCTTCCTCCTCATCTTCCCTCTCCTCTCCTCCCTCTCCTTCCTCTACTTCCTCTCCATCCTCTCCCCCATTTGCTTCATAATCTTCCTCCCCTTCGTCATCAGGAGAATGAGCAGACGGTTCCCTTTTTGTGGACCAAGTTAAGCCCTCCTAGGGCCAACGACTTGATGAGTAGACCTTGTTGTAGCCCGCACCCTCATGGACTGACGATGATTGTTCATTATCGCTTCACTACCACCTAACATCTATTCACCTACAAGTGACGGAGGTATTCTAAGAGCCTATTTGATGGGCCTCTATAGAGGTGACGACTAGCCAGAAAATAAAAGGAAAACAAAAAAGGAAGAAGATGACTTATAAGATTAGCAGACGACACTGCAAAGGTGATGGGATTTGCAAAGCTAGTGGAAGTATAGGTGATGGATGCTTGTAAGAGATGGTTCGGCACGTATGCTCTAGTCTCAGAGTATAAAGAATAAAGTAAAGTAAAAGAAATAGTGAAAGGAGGGAGAACTATTTATAGAGAAAGGAGGCACGGTATACGAAGCGACGCTCATGATTGGAAACGAGACAAACTAGCAAGCACCACGTGTCACCTTGCGTGTTCACCAAGAGATACATATGCCGTTTAATGACGCGGGCTCCAATAAAATCTATTAATGGTCATAAATGCTCATATACTCCGTGGCTCGTTAGCCAAGGCCGACGGAACCCTGGAGTAGGGGGCAACTAATAAGGAAAGAATCCCGTAAAATACGATCATTAATGTAAATCTTCTCTATAAGGAAATACCTTCTCCACCAAGAAAAGAATATCAACTCCATACTACTACAAAAACCCCAAAACCCACACAAATCAAGGTATGCGTAATTCTCTCATCTTTGGCACTCTAGAGTTGTAGAAATTCTCTTTAACTTAACTTTCAGAGGGTATTTGGCTAGTACCACACCAGTACTTTCTGCAATGTCTTCTTTGTCTTCACTTTGCAGGTTTTGTCTAGAACAAGTGAGGACTGTGTAGCTCATTGATGATTTTTGACATCATCATTTTGATACTAGAGTAGCTAGATCATAATTTATAAATATATTGTATACAAAATGATCAACTATGACATATGTATATTCTTACTAATAATTTTTTGAGGGAACTAATCATCTTTTAAACCTTATGAGATTACAAAAGTTGTCTAGTTTGATATTAAAAAAAAAAAAAAAAAACGAATTTGAGAAAACAAAAACTACTTTGTCTCTATATATAACTACTAGACCAATTGACAAATTCTATTATTTTTTTAAGAGCATCATTGGACTAACTTCAATATTTGGGAGGCCAACTTCTATTTTTTGGTAACTAAATATTTAAATTTTTTAATAACTATACGTAAAATAAAAGAGTTTTCTAAAATTTTGGAATGGCTAGGGCCCCAAGCCTAGCTATAGCTCTACCCCTAGTCATGTTCTAAGTTCTGTTGTAGTGTTTTGGTCATTTGTATCACTATCCTAGCATTGTCTTGTCTTTGTATCTTTGTTTTTCTTTTCAATAAAATCCTCAATTCACACTCAAAATAATAATAATAATAATAATAAGGAAAAAATGGACAAAGTTTAGCTACAAAATTGATTGTAACTTTAGGTTACAAACTCACACAATATATTTTTATTGGAGGTGAATTTTGATAAATCCACCATTGAATTACATCTTTTTCTTGTATCCTTCATGTTTGCAAAATTTCGAGAAAATTAAAAATCAATAGCTATGTTATCAATAAAATTTTAAATTGCAAGTTTTTGTAATTTAAAATTATGCATAAATATATAAGATTATAGATTATATAATAAATAATATCTGATTGAAACAAAAATTGACATGTGTATTAAGAGCGTAAAGAACATATAATTCAATGGTTAGATTTTCAAAATATGCAGTAATATTTATTTTATTGAGTGGGTTTGTAGCCTAAGGCTACAACCAATTTTGTAACTAAACTTTGTCCAAATTTTATTGCACACACTCACATTAGTACTCAAGTTTTTTGAACTAAAACTATGATTTGAAGTCAATTTTTGTGCAAAAGTGGTGAGTACATATACTATATATTTAAGTGAGTATGTGAAGTAGAAATTGCTATTAATTTAATTACGTACGCACAATGTAAAATTGTAAATCAATAGGCTTACTAGGTTTGAAATAAAGCTATTATTTTTACCAAAAATAAAAAATAAAAAATAAAAAAATAAAGAGTGCCAACTGGCCTTTTTCAGCTTAATAAGGCTCTAACTAAACTGGGCCTGGATAAGGTTTCATTCCTCACGCTTTTGTACACCTTTCCTTTCATATCCTCTAGTTTTCTTCTTTATCTTTTAAATCAAAAATTTAGACTCATTTTTTCTTTCTTTTTTGTTACAACGTAAATAGCAAGTGTCCAACAACACCTAACATAAGATCGAGTCCACTTACCCTACGGTGGCTAGTTTAGCTAATTGTTGTCGAGGGAATTGTAAGATTTGACACATGCAAGGTTGTCAAAATCGGGATCTTATGTAGGATCGTGGGAGATAGATAAGATCGTGGATCGTAGGATCGGATCGTGGATCGTAAGATCAGATCGTGAATCGTAAGATCTTACCTATTTTCAGATTTTAAGCAAAAAACCTATTGATAGTGACTTTGAATGTTATATAATCACTTAAAATATGAATCCATCCATTAAAAAAAAAAAAAAAACTACATCATAAAATGTAATTTGCACGCACTACATCGTTTTTATGTCATTCTAACAAAACAAAATATATTTAACTTTTGACATAATGTATCTAAAAAGTTCAGTACATGTTTAATTAGCAACTAAGTACCAAAATATTATCTACACATGTGGAAAATGTTTTCCAAATTCTAAGTTCCAAATCCAAAATAAGTTAGGCTAGTTACTAGAAAGCTAAAAGGCAGCGATGGCTCACGGCAACATCATTGAGAGGGCTGAGAGGTGCTAGGTTTTTGACAAAGGACTGAGGAGGCGCGAGACTGAGGTGCTGGAGTTGAATGTTTCTAAATATTTTAGGTTTTGCTTTTTAAAACGTTAAACTTAAAAAAGCTTAAAGGCAGCGATGGCTCACCATTGAGAGGGTTGAGAGGTGCTGGATTTTTGACAAAGGACTGAGGAGGCACGGGATAGTGGTGCTGGAGCTTAGTATTTCTAAATATTTTAGGTTTTGTTTTTGACAACGTTAAACTTAAGTACTATAGGTTTTTTTGAGATTTCATGTTAACATAGGGGTAAATTTGGGACTTCAATTCATTATTGGGCTTCTAATAACTTGTTGGGCTTGTGGGTTTAGATGAATTATCTTACCCAAATGAATCCCACTTAAAAAAAAAAAAAAAAAAAAAAAAAAAAAAAAAAAAAAAAAAAAAAAAGCTAAATGGTAGGAATGGTAGGATCGGTAGGATCTCATATAATTCTACGATCTTATACGATCCTACATACAATCCTTCATTTTTGTGATCTTGCTATGATTTTAAACTTTTTGGTAAGGTGAGATCGTAAAATCATGCGATTTTACGATTTGGATCGCGATTTTGACAACCATAGACACATGTGTCAAGATTTAATTGCCACCTTCTAACTAGTGTTTCCATTGGAAATAGTCATGGTTCAAATTTTCCTATCTTTAACCATAAAATTATAAATAAATAAAAAATATTATTTCCTTAAAAGGCAATAAATGTAACTAACATAAAGGTGGAAACAATTACGTTCTTCAAGAGAAGTATTAGAATTGTTATTATTAATTTACCAAATTATCTTTGTTCATATTCTCAATGCTTGGTCCAAATAACTGAATACTCTTAATTTTACTTAAAATTAAGAGAATTCATTTCACAATTAAAATTAATGTGTTACTAGATATATTTTTAGATTTATAATATTTAATCTAAATTATAAAATAAATTTATTCAAAATAGGTAGGATCCTAACATTTTGTCCATATAATTTTTTTTTTTTCAAAAAATCAAACGTATCTAGCTAAAGTTACTGCAAAGTCCAAAGGCTAAATTATCCTAGTATTTCCTACATATTTTAGGGCCTTAGGCGAGAATTAAAATTGGGAATTTTTTATATTTATGTATTAATTAAATTAATATTTATTTAATATTTTTATATTATAATATATTTTATTTGAAATCTATTTTTCTTGCATTTTGAGATGCAAATTGACTAATTAAAATTTTGTATTCAATTTCTTCTAACATCTCATTTTCATTATTTTCTAACTCTTTTTGGTGAATTTCTTGTTCATTTGTTATATTTTCATCTAAATTTTGTGTTGTATTATGTTTATTATCCTTTTTGAGACTCAATTAACGTTTCCTCTCTTCTTTTTTTAAGTTTTTCATATCCAAATGCATATTTTCTAATAAAAATTTCTAATAAAACAATATTTAAAAATAAAATAAACACTATCTATAATATATTTTTAATGATTGAAATAAAAAATAACTTACAAATATAAAGCAATACAACCTGATGTATATAGAAAAGATTTTCAAAAAAAAAAAAAACGACGTATATATAAAAGTACTATTGTAGCCCTAGCTTTACTAAACAATAACAAGAATCTATCGATCTCAAACTCTCATCCTGCAAAAAAATATAAAAATGCATGATTAAAAAAAAAAAAAAAAGATTTGAAAGCCCAGACAAAAGTACAACTCCACCTACAACACAGCCAAAAATGGAAAGCCCAGCCAAAACCGATCCTATTACCTAAGAAAACAAAAACAAAAGATGCAAAAGACCAAAACCGATCCTATTACCTAAAAAAAAATTTAAAAGACAAAACTCTTAAGGCTCACAGCCCCAGCCGAAGATAAGACATAAGAGTCACTCTAGTCCACCCACAGCCATGTCTTATTAGATAAGACTATAAGCCTCCATCCACAAAACCAGTAAACCACGGCACCATTTGGATTCTGGATGTGCAGAGTGCAGGGCAGAGGAAAAGTCATATAGTCCATACCTAAAGAGCCCAGAGTTGAGGCGGATCACTGATCATATCGAAGGAAGCATAAGCCACCAACAAAAGATTTAAAAGTAGAACCAGTGTAGAGAAAGAATGAGAGAGGCAGAGAACAAGAGCTGAGAGAGAGAGAGGCGGAGAGCGAAAGAGAGAGAAAGAAGGTATGAGTAAATTTTGAGAATTTGAGATTTTTTATATGTTTTGATTTGAGATTATTTTGTGGGTAAATTTTTTAGACCGGATTTACACTTTATCCGGTTGACTTTTGATTTGTCTAGAGATTAAGGTCCTTAGGATGATATTTCTTTGGGGTAGCAATGTTTACAAAAATGTTTCAAATTTTTTGTTCTTTCGTCACCATAATGTATCAGATTTTTTAGATTTTTCATCTGAAACTTTTTTTATTTTTTATTTTCCTACTATCCGTTGTTTTTCAAAATTTGTGAACCCCCTTCCACTTGGGCCTTAGGCAATGGCCCAAGGCGGCCCTGGTTAAAACGATATATGTTTTAATATATGTAGGGTTTGGTGTTTAAGACTTTAAGTGGCTGCAAAAGCCCTTGGAAAAGTACAGGTCTATGCTTTCCACAAAAGCTCGATTAGCCCAACTGTCCAGCAAATTCCTCTAGAAGTCCATCTTAATTAGCTTGGTTGACCCAACTCCTCAGAATTAGAACTTCAACTTTTAGCTAGAAGTTTTCTTCTTGAAAAGCCTAATAACAGAAATACATGTAAAACTTGTTGCATTTGCAATTGAAACTTTGACATGAAATTTTCCATCACTAAATGATCCGAACAGATTCTAAGGAACCTGAACGGATTTGGTGCGTATGAGTGGTAAAAATTAAATTTTGACATGATGGGGCCTAACTCCTAAGCCCATCCTATCTATCAAGTTGTTTGTGTTTTGAATACTTTATCTACCAAAAAAAAGAAAAAGAAACCGTAAGAATCATCGTGTGCTGAATATGGTTTTGGCCATTTGGCTCTATGTGGAGAATATTCAAATATGACATCAAATATGTATGTTGGCAGTTGGCACTAATGGCTTGTTTGGAAGTTTAGAGAGAGAGGAGAGTAGAGGGGAGTATAGGGAAGGGGAGTAGTGAGGAGGAGAGTAGAGGAGAATGATTCACCTCCACCTTATTTGGATGTTTTTAAAATTAGTAAGGGGGAAGGGATTAATTAACCCTTTCCCTTGTGTAATTTTGTTAATATAATAAGGGTAAATTAGGTAATTTACTTAGTCAATAGTTTATGTACTTTACTCCCCCTCCAAATCTCTCCAATTTGGGGGAATTAAAATTGGGGGGCTAGAGGGAGTCCAAACCCCTCCAAACTCCTCCAAACCCCTCCCCCTCATCCTTTAAAAAACTTCCAAATAAGGTAATTGTATTACTCTCCCTCCCTCTACTCTACTCCCCCTCATTTTTTAAACATCCAAACATGCCATAAGAGTGTAAGTGTTAACCAGTGGTCCACGAAACAGAAAAATGGAAAAAAAGTCTATATAACACGTTGTCGGCAAGTTTGTTCGGAACAGAGTACACGTAAGCACAAAAAATACCAAAACTAAAACTGATACGCATACTTACGCCATAGGAGTTTGTTGTCTTTAAAAGCACCGAGTTGCATTATTCCACACAGTTTTTACTTTTTACTCCCATAAATTGCCAAATGGGACTCACTACGATTCGCCAAATAAATTGAAGTCTGCTAGTTGTCTGTATCAAGTCACATGCTAGGTGCAGTAAATTTGGTAGAACTCCTCCCTTTGTGCCAAGGCCGGAGACACGGCTTGAAAGTAGAGAAGGTGACTTTGCTGTGGGCTTTATGCAGCCATTTTGGCCTTTAGTTATGCTGTTTATCTGCTACAGTTTATTTTTTATTTTTTATTTTTATTTTTATTAGTTTTTGAAGCATCTTCGATGAGTAGTGCTGGGTAAGGACAAAATTAGTATGTTTAAACTTTATTTAAGAGCTAGGTTGTTTGTTTTAGGTAAAATTGGTTGATTGAGTTTAATTTTTTTAATCATATTTTTGTTACTGGTAATTTTTGTTAATGAGCTTAATTTTTTTTAACCATATTTTTGCTATTGAATCCTCTTAATTTTACTTAAAATTGAGAGAATTTATTTCACAATTAAGATTAATGTTGTACGGGATATATTTTGGATTTATAATATTTAATTTAAAATATGAAATGAATTTATTCAATATAGGTAGGATACTAACATTTTGACGTTATAAACTGTTTTCAGGAAATCAAACCTATCCAGTCAAACCTATCCTAGTATATTTCCTAGACAATCAATGGAAATATCCAATTTGGAATTCTCTATTGGAAAATAAGGATAAAGTAATGACATAAGGAAAAGTAAGAATAAATCTAGCACACATAGAGAATGCTTGATTCATCTTTATTTGATTATTTCCGATGGCTGTATGTCTCATTTGAATACTTTTAGCATACCCGCAGCTGGTTGTGGACTCAAACATTCATGGACTATTCAGTACTACTTTTTCATTATCCTATGGGATCGGTGAATATCACTTTTTCATTATCCTATGGACTATTCTCGGCGTTTAGAATAGAGTTAAGCTACAAATCTTATCAAATTCCGCTGAAATCAGTGGATTCAATGTACATAATCAATTTATAGTATAGACTACGTGTAAGAGTAAAACATTAATTCCGTATGACTTTAAATATTTAAAATTCAAAACATGTGAATAAGGAAAAGATTTTGCAATAAACTTGTAATTTATAAGATTACAATTTCATCTAATATCTTCTTATTAGATGTGAATATTGACAAATTTACTGTTGAATATAATTACATTTTCTTCTTGTATTTTCCATGTTTCTAAAATTTCAAAAGATGAAAAATGAATAATTATATCATCAATCAAATATTTAAATTTTAAGTTTTTATAATATAAAATTATGTATTAAAAATATGTTTATAAATCGAATAATAAACAAAATCCGATGCATGGAATTTCACATGTGTATTAAGAATATAAATAATATGCAATCCAAGTTCTTATGGTTAGATTTTCAAAATATATTACAACATTAATTTTTTAAGTGGAAATTAAAATCTTAGGCTAAGTTTGTAATCCGACTCTGTTATCTAGTACTTTACTCTCAACTCTTTTGTATAGCAGTGAAAAGCCAAAATAACTGGAGAGAGAAAACCAAGCTTTGTGGCCTTGGGTGCATTTAGCAGCTATGGAAGAAATAAAAGTAACAAATCTGGGGAGTTCTCTTCCGGTACCTTGTGTTCAAGAGCTAGCGAAGGAGGCACTGACTACAGTGCCACCAAGATATGTACGGCTGGATCAAGACCCTCCTTTTGTATCTGACACCTCTTCGTTACCCAAAGTTCCAGTCATCGACATGCAAAGCTTAACTTCCAAGGATCTCATGGACAAGGAGATGGAGAAGTTGCACCATGCTTGCAAACACTGGGGTTTCTTTCAGGTCTCTCGCTCTCTCTGTTTGGGTTAATCCTTCTATAATATACCTGCAAAGTGAAACTATGATCAGATCAAGCCGTCCAAAAGAGAATTTCTAAGCAATCTAATAATTTAAAATTTCTTTCATTCATGAAGTTCTTATTTATTTATTTATTTATATTTAGTGTGTGTTTGGCTTTAGCTTAAAAAGACAATTTATTTTACTATTTAGCTTATTTTACTATTATTAATGGATCTCATTACACTTTTGGTACTATTTATAGGTCTCATTATATTATTTCAGTTAATTTTTACTTTTATCTACAGTATTTTCAGTAAAAAGTTTTTAGTTTCAATAAAATAAGCAGATCTCAAACATTTCTTTATTATTATTATTATTATCTCTTTTTTGGAGGGAGCCACATGCTAGCCAACCGTGAATAACAAGAATAAATCATTTCAAGCATTCTAATTTTTTTTTTTTTTTAAAGAAAAAAAGTAATTTAACCAGAAATGTCGATGGTTATGTTAGGTTGTAGGGTTTTGCAATCAAACCCAAGCATGTTGGGATGAGAAATTTTCAGTCCAATTCAACTCATCACATGTGTTACAATCAATCTAACCACACCCATATTGATCAAGTTAGGTTAGGTTGAGTTGGGTCGGTGGGCTGTGTTTAGATGTTTATTACATGTATATAGTTGGACTTTTATCAAATATTTAGTTACTTTTTTTTAATAAATTATTACAATTAAAATATTATTCTTAAATTATATTATTCGTTTTCAAACTCACCCAAAATAATTCTCAAAATACCAAATAAATGGAAAAAAAAAATGACAATAAGAGAAATAAAGTAAACATATATTGGGTGAGTTAGGTTAAGTAAGATGGTTGAAAAAACTATCAACTCAAAGTCCAAACCCAACCTAGACCGAGACCTAATAAAATTCCAACACATCCCCACCCACCAACTCATAAAAATCAACTTGAAGCATTGGGTTAGAGTTCGTTAGATTGGTGGGTTTGATATGCACACCAATACACAAAACACTATGATTTACTTGTAACACTTTTTTTTTTTTTTTTCTACATCTTAATTGGGAGAGAGAGATTCAAACTTATATATATATATATATATATACACAACCCATGTGTAACTCTGACCATGGTAGATTTTTAAAATTTCAATAGTGAATAATATTTAATTCATTCAAAATTTGACATATCTTATAATAATATCTAGAACATGTGATCTAATGGTTGAATTTTTTTTAATATTAATCTAAAAAAAAAAAGTTATTAAACGACACACAAAAAGAAAGTCATCTAAAACAAATGGGCTAGATATATATAAATGGGAATCATCACATGTAATACAAATCAACATCGACTTGGTTCACCTCATCAAAATTAAAGACATGTCATAATCATTTTTATTGTACATAAACCAAATATAAATAAAAAGTCTAAGACTAAATTTATTAATTATAACTAGCAAACAATTTCCTCCCTCAATTTTCCTGTGCGTGTGCCACTTTTGCATGGTAATAATAAGAATTATTTCCAATGTTCATATAGAATAGAAAGACTCTATTTAGACAAAAAATTTATTTTCAAATATAACAAATTTAATCTTTAAAAAAAGCAATAAATTAAACCCCAACCCATTTAAATGGTACGACATTGTGTTTGAGGTTTAATATAAGTTGATGGTTTAATTTCCAATTAATTCTGAAATTATAGGGTTAATTTTTCACATTTTAAAACTATTGATTTTAAAACACTATGAGAACCGCTTTCCCAAAAAAAAAAAAAACTATGAGTACCATAATTTATTACACCTCCTAAATTATAGTTTAAAAAAAAAAAATGTAATTTTACCAAAGTAAGAAGAGTATTTCAATTTTCAATATCATCTCTTCGTATTTCCTTAATATTCAGCTTTAACTAATTAAAGACTGATTGATTGTAGTTAATAAACCATGGGGTGAACACTTCACTGTTAGAGAATGTGAAGTCGGGCATTCAAGAATTCTTTAATCTTCCGATGGAAGAGAAGAAGAAGTTTTCGCAACAAACAGGAGATATAGAGGGTTTTGGGCAAGCCTTTGTTGTGTCTGAGGAGCAGAAGCTTGATTGGGCAGACTTGCTCTACATGATCACACTTCCTGTCCATTTGAGGAAGCCTCATCTGCTCCCTAAGCTCCCTCTTCCATTCAGGTTCTCTCTCTCAAATACATAGTACAATACAAAAATTTTGTGATAACCTATATATATATAGAATTGACAAATTTACACTATTAATTAACTTTATCTAAGATTTGAATATTAACAACCAACCAAATACTAACACAATATGAGATACTTGTGTCAAATAACAAATTAACTTTATTCCAAAATTAGAGTATTATGATATGTTTTGTTGTGATTGATATATAATAAAAGTGGTGTTAGTGATGAGTTCATGTTAAATAAAAACAAATCATGGAAGCGGTTGTGAAAAATGTTTGGTTTATATCATTATTGTTATTTTACAGTCCATTTTTAATATGGCAACAACTATGGGCAAGCAATAGAACGGTAATTATAGATACTTCGAGAGTGCAATAAATGTGTACTTCTCCTCACATATTTGTAAGTGCCGCTAATTAAATTCATGACATGACAAACTTTTTATGTGAGTAGAGGGAGTTGTACTCTCAAAATATTCTATAAATTTTTGTAGTAGTCTTTGTATTCAACAACTAATTATAGGATCTATCCAGAAATCAAATCAAGTTTTTGCTTTGGAAAAGTACTCCAATTTTGGGTACCCTTCTACTAAGGATTGAGCTATATGTTCTTTAAATGTAGAGATACCTTAGAAGCTTACTCTCTTGAATTAAAAGATCTTGCCATGAAAATCCTTGACCTCATGGCAAAAGCTCTCAAAATGGAAGCTGTGGATATGAAAGTGTTGTTTGAAGAAGGGCATCAAGCCATGAGGATGAACTATTATCCTCCATGTCCCCAACCAGAGCTTGCTATTGGCCTCAATTCTCACTCTGATGCAGTTGGTCTAACAATCCTCCTACAAGTTAATGAGATGGAAGGTCTCCAGATAAGACAAGATGGGATGTGGATTCCCGTGAAACCCCTCCACAATGCTTTTGTTGTCAACATCGGAGATATTTTGGAGGTACCTATATGGCATAACATTTTTTTTAGAAAATAAAATATTCTGGTCCATTTCTTTATGTAATTTACTTGGTCGTAATCAACTTTCATATCTTGTCAAAAACCAAATCAAGGTTTACCCCTTCAAATATCTCGAATTCTTTTTGTGAGTATGGATAATGTTATTAATATGTACAAAGTATATGCACAAAAGTTAAGCACATATAGAGCTAATCCTCACCAATGATTTTGAGGAAAATAAATAAATAAATGTCAAGAGTTTGCATCTCATGCATCGAAAAAATATATTTTCTATTTCATATATCACTGTAAGTCTACATGTTATAAGATAAAGAATACATATCAAATATATAATATAAGGAGGACAATAATTCACAAAGCTTATGTATTTAATCATGGGAGCTCAAACTATCTAATTGTGGTTTGCCAGATTGTGACGAACGGTATATACCGTAGCATCGAACATCGAGCAACAGTTAATTCAGAATGTGAAAGACTCTCTATAGCTACATTTTACAGCCCAAAGCTGGATGGGGATATGGGACCGGCACCAAGCCTTGTTAAGCCAGAGAGACCTGCATTATTCAAAAGAATAGGGGTTGCAGATTACTTCAAGGGATTTTTTTCTCGTGAACTCCATGGCAAGTCGTACGTGGATGCCATGAGGATCTAAAAGGAGGAAGATAAAAGTATTTGAACATATTACACATGTATTCATGTGAATAGAGTACCCTTTAAGACCTTATTATAAGGAAATAAATGTCACCGGAGTGACTGGAAAATGTCATTATTTTTATGTGAGTGCAAACTAGTAGTAGTGTTAATTATCACTATTATATTCAGGCCAGCTTGTGATGAATGAATTGCGATCACCGTTTTTCACTATATATGAGTTGGAAAATTGTGATTAGTACAAAATCATTTTAATATCGAATTATCACTGATATCCCTTTTATTATATATGTTCGGTTAAAAAATTATTGACTTCAATTAATTAACCAATATTTACTCAAGTTGATTAATTAGATCAAATTATGTGCAAATTAAATTAGAACACAAAAAAATTACCAATCTAAATTAGTGTGCAACGAATATTAAATTTGCAACGGTAATTTGTTTACGAATGGGGAAAACCTTTGCTTACAAAAGCCTCACTGGGTAAATTTCAAGTCATCATTTCCGAAGAATTCACTAATTAAGAAACAAGTAGTTACAAATATAAGAAATCTTATTCCACTGGGTTATTTCAAAATACCAACCTATAGTTAAACCTTTACTATAATCCTCAATTAGATTTATTCATGTAGAGACTTCTCTTTGCATGGATTCCAATACATGACTAACAACATAGTAACTTGATTGTTGCTGTTTGATGCAGAGTTCTTCAATCCATGCTTGTAGATATGAAAGTAGCTTGGTACAAAACACTAAGACGCACAAGAAGTTGCAACAACTCTTGTGAGGCATGTATCTCTATATGAGTTTCTCTAGGTCCTTGTATATCTTTGCATGAATGATGACAATACTAAAAGATAACTTTTATATGCTTTGGAAAACTAGACCATGAAACCCTAGAAACACCTTGTCATCATGGGTCGAAAACAGATTTGGTATTTCAAAATCTATGAATCTTGATAGATCGAGAAGTATTGAGATAGGTATGGGAATTCATTAAAGCTCGATAGATTGAAGGTGTCGAGCTAGATATCGAGACTACTAATTTCAAATTTTCTTGTATTGATTCTTGAGTAATTTTCATGTCTTGAATAATACGACTTTTTATGATATTTTTAACACCACTTAGATACTACCCAATTAAAAAAAAGAAAAAAAAAGTGTGTTTTGTTATAAAATATATCAAATACATAAATATATTACCCTAACAATATATCAATCACAATCTATCAGACTATCACTTCAACCCTTGTGAAAAGAAGAGCTTGTCATATTTATTATGTATCTAGATTTATTGTAAGCCATTACATTTGGGTACAAGGGAAGGAGAACGGAGACAAAATGGTACCCAAAACGGATTCTGTAGCCAATACGAATTCTATCATATATGTTGATTATGGGGCATGCCGCATACAATGGTTAAATCGCATGTATTAATATGCTGTCCCTTTTGACCCTACTCATGACCATTGTCCATTGAATAGCAGATCGTCAAATTTGGCATGAATCGCATGAACTATAAATTGATTTCTGCTAAGTCTGATGTCATGGTACAATTATACAAACCTACCATTTGACACTAATTAAAATTAATCACTATAGTTGATGTCCAATTGATATCCACTATTAATTAAGTATATAGAGACCTTTTTCTTTTTTTAATTTTTTGAGAAGAATTATTTATAGACATTTTTTTTTTTAATAAAATTATTTATAGAGGCATGATTACGTTATGTCAGGAAAAAGAACAAGTCCTAAATTAGCGACAGTTGGATTAAATGATAATTTCTCATTTCTAAAACTTTTTTTTTTGTTTTATTTATTTATTATTATTTAGATAGGATATAAATTCAACCTATGACTTATACTTTATGATAATTGATCTTTATCATTAGGCTAAAGTATTAATTGATTTTTGGTATAGACTTGGTTCGAACCCCCACTACAACAAATGTGGCCTATGGTGAAGAAATCAAATAAGGAAAAATTATTTCGTCCCCAAAAAATAACATTTAGTGAGGAAAAAATTAATTCATCACCAAATATTAAAAAAAAATATTAAACATGGTGACGAATTTTTGATTTCGTCACTAAATATATTATAATGGGTGACAACATATATTTTTCATTGCTATAGGCCATGGTGCCATAAAAATTTTTTAGGTGCATGATACATGGATGTCTATTGTAACGACCCAAGGAAAAGCTTTAGCCACATTTGCACTATACCTCAAAAGAACTGGTCACAATTGAGACTCCTTGCAATTGCTAATAAAGCCTAATTCAACCAAATAAATACATGATGTGGGACTCATCACACACTCACACACATCACACAATCAATCAAATTGGGCATCACAATCTCTCCCACTTAAATCCCTAACACTCTCGTTAGGGCCCACTTTGTGGGGTAGTATCTCCGAGCCTACACGGGGTTACCGAGCTGGCTCTAATACCATATGTAACGATCTAAGGAAAAGTGCTAGTCACATCTACACTATATCTTAAAAGGACTAGTCACAATTGAGGCTCCTTGCAGTTGTTAATAAAGCCCAGTTTAACCTAATAAATACCTGATATGGGACTCATCACACACTCACACACATCACACAATCAATCAAATTGGGGCATCACAATCTTCCCCACTTAAATCCCTAACGTCCTCATTAGGACCCACTTTGTGGGGTAGTGTCTCCGAGCCCACACGGGATTATTGGGCCGGCTTTGATACCATATGTAACGACTCAAGGAAAAGCTCTAGCCACATTTGCGCTATACCTCAAAAGAACTTGTCACAATTGAGGCTCCTTGCAGTTATTAATAAAGCCCAGTTCAACCCAATAAAAACCCGATGTGGGACTCATCACACACCTACACACATCACACAATTAATCAAATTGGGGAATCACAATCTCCTCCACTTAAATTCCTAACATCCTCGTTAGGGCCCACTTTGTAAGGTCATGTCTCCGAGCCCACACTGGGTTACCAACCTGGCTCTGATACCATACTGTCACAACCCAAGGAAAAGCGCTAGCCACATCTACGCTATACCTCAAAAGGACTAGTCACAATTAAGGCTCCTTACAGTTGTTAATAAAGCCCAGTTCAACCCAATAAATACCTGATATGGGACTCATCACACACCCACGCACATCACACAATCAATCAAATTGGAGCATCACAATCTTCCCCACTTAAATCCCTAACGTCCTTGAAAGTTCAATATGAGTATGAAACACCCTTGAACGTTTAGACCCCCAGATACAAAATACCAATTCAAGCTTTATATCAAACAATTAATGTGCAGAATATGATAACAAGCTTATAACAAAATTGATAAAACAATCTAAGCCAAATATAAACACATCCACAGCAGTAAATATAAGGAAAAGATAAAGGAAAGAAAGATGCAAACACACGGACAACACACGATGTGTTATCGAAGAGGAAACTGAAGTCCTCGGCATAAAATCTCTCCCCCGCCCTCCAAGCGGTATCCATTAAAGAATATAGTTGGGATACATGAACAGCAGAAGACCCTCCAAGCCTAATCTACCCAAGTACCTAAACCCTCCAAGCTTCTTGCTCCAATGAGGTTACGCCGAACCTATTTCTTCTTTAGCTTGCCGGATTCCGCTACTTGACCATAGCATCAACCAATGTATATTGGTTCCTTCCCAAACTGCTTCCCTAAGCACCAAATGGACCTTCTCACAGACGTGGGTGTGGTGAGATAAGGGTTTGGTAAATAACCTCTCAAGGGTATGACAATGGAGAGGAAGAGAGTAGAGGAATTTGTAGAGTCTCTTTAGATGAAGATTGGGGATGAGGCATTCTTGTTTTTCTCTAGGGTTTTCTCTCACAAAATTCTCTCTAGAAGCTCTCTCAAAATGATGGGTATAAGGGTGTATATATAGTAGGGTGAGAAGGGAATGCAAAACGTCAGTTTTTGCCGAACAGGGCAAGTTGGCGACTTGGTCTCGCGGCTTGTCCAAGTTGCGAGTTCAAGTCATGACGTAAGAGCCTAGCCAGTCTGGAACTTTTGTCCTGTTGCGTGACAGCTGGCGCGACCCTTCAGCTTCCCAGTGTGCCTCTCACGTGCCAGCTTTTGACGGCTTGCCAGTCGCGATCCACCCGCGAACCCTAGCCGCGAACCTCTGTTTTTCTTGCTTACTCTTGAGCTTTTCTTCACAACTTCTCATACACTACCCTTACAATTTTCCCACCTAAATACAGGGTTGCTAAGTGCTAAATTACAAGCAAATTGGTCACAGAATAAAGCCAATTAAATGGTTAATTAAATTCAACCTTTCAAATCTCCCCCTTTGGCTATTCTATGACAAAACCCTACAACAGACTCTAGACTTAAACGTGAGTTGGGAACAGTTGGAAAACTCACTCACACCTAACTCTAGATTCTGTAAAGCTCTTGAACATATGAATAAGTAACTCCTGAAACACAATAACATAGCAATATCATTGTATGCAGAAAACTTAATATGCATATGGAGCAAAATAAGCATAATCAAGCAAAAATGAACATAAGCATAAAAGCAATAACTCATGGCAAGATCAACACCAGTAGTCACTTAAGCAAAAGTGATTACTATGTTCATTCACACAAGGAATGAACATCCGGACATGTAAAAATGATAAACTCAATTGAAGAGTATCATTTGCAAGTCCAACACTCAACCA